>NC_056728.1:1124572750-1124687750 GCF_019279795.1 Protopterus annectens
TGAGGTATCTTCTGCATGATTGCCTTACTGGGACATGCAGGTATGCCTCTTTTAGGTCTAATGTCACCAGCCAAGCATTCTCGCCCAGCATGGGCAGAAGCTGCTGCAAAGTCAGCATTTTGAATTTTGGAATATCTAGGTATGTGTTCAAAATCGATAAATCCAGTATTGGCTGCCAGGCCTTGTCCTTTCTGGGTACCAAGAACAGTCGAGTAAAAACATTGTCCTTTTTCCTGTTCTGGTACTGGCTGAATGGCCCCCATATCCATGAGGGATGTAACCTGTTTCTGTGCCTCTGCCCATTGATTTTTTGGCAGATTTGGCCAACCGTTTGCCATTGGCAGAGTATGGAAATGGAATCTGTATCCCTGTGATGCTATGTTTAGCACCCACTTGTCCTGGGTTATTAACTATCAATTTTGAGCAAAAAGTGCTAATTTTCCCCCTAAGGGTGCTGCCAAAAGATAAGTGCTTGGTGTAGGCAGCGGGAAGTCATTGGGACTGTTTTCTGTAGGTTTGCGCTTTATCTCCTCCAGATTTGGAGGTAGAAGCGCCCCACTGCTTTGACCAGTATGAATTTTGTGCCTGGTACCTGGAACCCTTAGGGCATCTGTATTTGCCCCTTTGAGCTCTGTCTGACACAGGAAAGGACCAATTTTTTGTAGGTCAGTGTCTACTGAATCTTGGTGGCTGCACTTGTAAGAAGTCTTTTACAGTTTGCATAGACTTAGCTTTGTCTTCCATTTTCTTTACATCCTCTTCTGCCTTAATACCAAACAGAGTATCATGCTGTAAAGATGCATCTAGTAATTTAGCTTTAACATGATCAGGCAAATTGTGTTCCTTTAGTCAGGCATGCCACCTAATCACAGATCCAGTAACTGCGGCCCTGCAGGAAGCCTCTAAGGAATCAAAACCACATTGCAAAGTATGCTTTCCAACCTGTTCAGCTGCATGCAATAATTCCTGCAATTCTTTATTTTCTGCACATTCAGAAATCAACATAATTTTCTGTTTCAGCAATCCCATAACATGTTGTTGATACTTGAGCATATGAAACTGGCAGTTTAAGGCCCTAATTGCCAAGGCTGCAGATGTATAAACCTTTTTCCCCACCTATCCAGTGCCCTTGAATCTCTGTCAGAGGGGGTAGGATTTTTTGCTGTTGAGGCCTTAACTCCCTTTGGACCCTGTGAAATAGTTTCAGGATCAGCAGCAGGGTTTCTAAATAAAAATTTGTGTGAGTCAGCAGGGACCCTGTACTATCTGTCATGCTTGCTGGGAGCCGGAGGTAAGGAGTCAGGGATCAAGCTTGACTCAGAAAACACATCATCCACAATGTCTGAAACAGGGGGTATGGCTAAAGGCCTGTGCTGAGAGAGAAGAAAGAAATCTCTGAGCCTCTTTTTTGATTCTGAGAAATCTTGATTCTCCCACTGAAAATGCTCCCTCAAAGTATGCAAGGTTTCTCCAAATGAATAATCCTCAGGAGGTGATGCAGATGGTACAGACTCCTCTGCATCAGAATCCTCATAGGGAGATATAGATAATTCCTGATCAGAAGAAACAGAAACCTGATCTGAAGATTCATAGTCAGTGTCTTGCCTGGGCCTCTTATCTGGAGGGGGATGGGAACCCCTGATCAAGGTAATAAGGTCTTCAGCTATATTGATCATCTGTTTTTTAGGCATAGAGGCCTGTGCACGTGGCTCATGCGTTGTTTTTTTAGTTTTAGAAGTGGCTTTTGTATTTGGTTTTGCAGCTGTCGTCAGTTTGATATAAAAATGTTGAGGTCTGAATAAACCCTCAGAAGCCGGTGCCTGCTCAGCGGCTCCGAACCCATCAGAGGAGTGGGTCCAATACTTTGAGTATCTCGTGGCATGCCAGACTCCACATGGGTGTCGGTAGGGGCCTGCGACTCGAAAGTAGCGGGTATCAGGGGCTGCGAAAGCGCCTCTCTGAGTACCGGCGAACCGGCGACTGGTTTAGGAGAAGCTTTGTCGTCGGTTTTGGACCTCGACTGTCTCTCTCTGTTCTTTTCTTTGCATTTTTTATGTACTCCAGTAGTTGGATTGCTATCTGACGACATTTTTGGGTAGTTAAATCTATTTCCAAAATACTATATATACCGACGCTTAATAGTGCATTGGTTAAATCTAGCACAAAACCGACAGCCAGGCACATTGTGATCAGGGCCTAGGCAAGGAATACAGTATAAATGGAAATCCTTATGAGGTATTTGCTTCCCACAAGTAATACAATTATTAACCCTTTTCTGACATCGGTATGGAGCAAGAAAAAAGTTTCCCCAAAGGGGTATTTAGCTTTAGTGAAGACTTTGGTTCTGAAACTCAAACTCGAATATTTCAGGAGTCGGCCGACCAGCACTTGCAAAATGCTTCTGCTTCGGGCACCGCGCGGCAAGAAAGACTAAAGAAAATGGCGTTGGCTGCTTGTTTTATACCCCTGACGAACTGACGTCATGGAAGAGGAAACAGCAACAGATGCAGGACCCAAGACTTTGGAATTCAGGCCGACTGAGGGCAACCTACCAGTAGATTACCCTAAATGTAATGACTGCAACAGTGAAACACGAAGAACATCAATGCCAACATCTCCTAGATACTGATGTGCTTCCATGCATCCTTGGGTCCATGTAGCTAACACATGAAGCCCCATTGACACATCTCCCCAATGGAGGGGAGAAATGAAGCCTTGGATAGGATACTTAATTGATCTCTACATCATTATAATTCTCGTCTGATGAAGGGCAGCACTGGCAACTGGGATTACAGGGAAAGAAGGTGCTGCATCCAACAATTTCAGACATACCACTGAATTTTTCTCATGCAAAGATGGGCCAATGGTAAAATGAGAAGACTCTACACAGATCAGGAAGTCAAAGTACGGAAAAAAGTAAATGCCCAGAGTCTGTCAGTGGGCCACTACTTGAGCAAGGGCAAATAATGGTGTGAACCAGACACACATCTCACAGGTTCATAGGCAAGTAGTATGCTAACTGCTCTTGTGGACCATTTTAAATCTAGTCCATTTTCCTTAGTGAGAAGCAAACACTGTACCTCTCTCATCAGTGAGGTAAACACCTTAACCATTATGCCAACCAACTTCCCAGATATTCAGGAGATATCCAAGAACCCCTAAAGCAAAGAGTCCTAGGGATATGAAGAAAGGCATCCATCAAAACCAGGGTTACCATGAAGCAGTGGTCCAGAAAGAGAAGCACTGTTTGCAGGGTGAGCATCTTGAACTTGGGAAACTTGACCAATGTACTCAAAAAAGAAAGGTTCCTCACTGATCTGTATGACTCCTGTTTTTGGGGAACCAAGAAAATACTAGAGAAGAAACCGCTCATTCTTTCCAATGAGTCCATCATTTTCTTGAAAAAAGCAGGGAATAAAGCGTGGTCTGGAAGATGAGGGGAAACCCCCTTGAACATATGCAGATGATCTTTCCACTTAGATCTGAAACCCCGACCAACAATGTTTAGCATTCATCTGTCTGAAATCACTGACAGCCAGACCACCTTTTAGAGAGGTAACTTGAGAGACAAAGCACCCAACAGGGAACTTGATAAAGCTGGATGCTGCACCTCAGCAAAGTCATAAGTTGGAAGGGGTATCATTTTCAAGGAAAGGAACCCTTCTTGTTAGGCTTGGCAGAGTTGTTTGTCCTGCTGTTTCCTTTTATTGCTCTGGATATGATTTGGCTGGGACTTCTGCTTGTTAGAGTTCCAAAAATTATCTTGCTTAAAGGAGGAGAATTTGGGAATATCAAACATTATTGATACTCTTTGCTTCAATTTAGATCCATCATCCCAGTGTTTAACGATCTGATTAACTGCTGTACCAAATATACAATCATACTCAAAAGTAGTATTCACAATCTCAATTTTCAACTCATCAGAAAAGCTCTGGTAATGTAAGTTAGTATACTTCCTAATTACCACTAACAATGCTGCATTTCTAGAAACACTATCAGCCCCCTCCATGGCACTTTTTAGAGCATGTTTTGACATCTGAAAAACATAGGCCAGATTCATTAATGCTTACACCAAGTGTACATGATATGTACACAAGAACATCCCTACCACATTTTTTGTGCATTCTAGTCACTCAGAAAGACTACACTCTGTGTACATGTAGTCTACACTTTGTAGTAACCTTTATGAACCCCCCCTTTGATATTTAAGGCTTCAAGAAAATCAGTAGGAAAACTAAAATAAGGAGGAAGAAGGTGCGAGTTATACTTGTGTTGCCTGTTCGCCCAGAATGGTGTACACTTAGCATAGGCATTAATGAATCCCAACGCACATCTTTAACACAGTCATTTTGCTCTGTTGGGAATGATACTTAACTGTACATTTATCTCAACACAAACTTGCACATAAAACACTGATAGTTGACACTTCAAAAGCTACAGAGTTGGATTGAGCTAGCTTCTCTCCCTAAGATTCTAGCCACTTGCAGAGTTAATTTGAGGAACTGGGCACAAAGAAGACATGGTCTTATTAATAAAGGTCACTTGGGACACTGAATCAGGTTCTACTGACAAAAGGGCTTGGAGGTCTGGCAATGTTGAGCACATTCAAAATTTCATAAACCCTATCTTAGGCAAAACTTCACTGAAAAGAGAAGAAATACAAGCTTGCTAGAAGACCTCTCCTAAGACTGGGATCAAAGGAAGGAAAAGAGAGCATCTGTTTCAGTCCCTGTATCTTCTGTTCAGCATCACAGAAACAAGTGATCTGACACAGACAGATCAGAGTCCTCAAACACAGGATCACCTTGAAAAAGAGGATCCTTAGCAGACTGACTGGGGGAGGGGGGTTGAAAGTGCAGGTTATTATAACCCGGGTATGCACCCCATAACCAACTGCCTATGCAATGAATTTATACACAGCCACAATCTCAGGTGGAAAACCAGTCACAAACTGCTGCCCCACCATGTGGAGGGTCTTCTGTCTCTTTTTTGGCTTACACTACATTACTGGGAGAGCACTCTGGGGGGAAAATGTCAATACTGGCAACACATTCTACACCACTGACTTTCCCTGCACTTAAGAGTTTGGTTCTTCCATACCTGCAGCATGCAGTGGTATAGCCCCGGAGCCGGAGGATGTGTCTGACCTTCGTGTCATGCAGAGTTGTGGTACTATGATCACATCATGGGACCCAGAGGTAACTAAAGGCAACTGATCCAATACCCTGACTAAAGCTAAGGCTACTGCAGAATCACAAGCCATAGGTCTCAGTCCTTCAAGTCAGGGGACAAGAAACTAGTCAATTTAATACCAAATACTGGCTGCATCATCAACCCAGTAAGAACATGAACAAATCTCACAATTCTCCCCTCAAAATAGCAATCAAAAGGCTATTTCTGTAAGGATACTATTGTGAACATTGTATTGAGAAAATGACAGTATTTGTAGTAACAGTTCAAAGCACAAAATACATGCACAACAGTCCTGAGTA
This sequence comes from Protopterus annectens, assembly GCF_019279795.1. Lineage (NCBI taxonomy): Eukaryota > Metazoa > Chordata > Ceratodontiformes > Protopteridae > Protopterus > Protopterus annectens. The sequence continues at coordinate 1,124,578,243 of NC_056728.1, forward strand.
TGTAAAACAAAAAAGGCCAGCTTCAATGCAGATGAGCAGATACAGCCTAAAACAGTGTAAGACCATAAATAAACCATAAACCAATGAAAAATTCCTGTCAGAAATATTTAACATACAAAATCGCAGTTTAAATGAAAAATGAAATGCTATACTCTTACTCAAGCAACTCAAATAATCATAACTCTAAATAAAAAATGCAATATTAGCAAGTTTTCCTGTCAAAGTTTCCAAATAAAGCTTTTAATCAACATGCCTTACTGTGCTAATGAAAGTAAAAACAGAAGCGCACACACATTTTCTAATCAGAGTAATACAGTCAAATCAGTAGACTGTACTATTCAAGCACTATCAGAAAATGCAGACAGAGGAAATAAACCCAAGAGGAGTTTCTAATCTGAGATCTGCAGCTGATGTCATCCACTTTGTGAGAAGCAATATCCAAAAAGGTCTAACTGTAGCTCAAGAAAACCGAAAGGATCCTGTCTGCAAGTAAGAAGGGCTGTTCTGGTCCTGCCATATTATTGGTTCTTCAACCTCACAGACAGGCATTGGAAGGAATTTTGAGCTTAAACAGAGTGCCATGGGAGGGAAGCAGGGCACTACTACCCAGGTATCCATATGAATGACAGTAAGGCAGTGTGTTAGTTGAACATTTACAAGAATAAATCAGAGGAGGGATTGGGCACAAAGATTGGGAAGACAGACTGCAAAGGCTATTTACCAAAGAATAATACAAAGACATCTGCATGGCTTTCAAGTATACAACAAAGTCCAGAAAGTTAAGGATTTTTGCTTGAAAATGTTTGCATAGATATTTTTTATACCCCAAAATGACTTCAGAATTTTTTCATCAGGTAGATGGCCAACTTTGGCGGTGTGATGGGAGAGAGAGAGAGAGAGAGAGATCATTTGTAACATGTATTCTAGGAATGTAATGACTTGGCAGATTTTAAAAAAATCCTTACCGAGTGCTTTGTTAGAAATGTTGAGGAAGTAAACTGGTTGTAATAAAGGAAATTATTTGAGTTGGGACACACATTCTGAAATGCCTAGACATAGTAAGGTTTTATAGAGTTCAATGCTACTGGCTGCCAAAAAGCAATAACTAGAAAATGGAAAACAAAGCCTGAGCCAACTGTGACTGTAGTACTGAATATTGTAAAAAAGACAGAAGAACTGAATGCAGGATCGTTTAAAAAAGAAAGAGCAAATTATATAATCTATTGGAACAATACAAACATGCTAATTTTCAGAAGGAGTTAGGTTTAAAGGAGGGAAGGAACTGGATAATATATGTAATGAGGGAGTGAATGATGATTGTTAAAGGAAATTTATATACTGCATAAAAATGTTACTATGGTTTGTTTTCTTTTATAGTAATGCTAGTACTCAACTGACAGCCACTGCCCATACATTCTTGTTCTTTGCCTTCTTCCCGTAATATTCCTCATCTACCTTGTCTACTGGCCTAGTCCAGTCCAACATGATCTCTAGCTCTCCATATTCTACTCTGCAAATACACACACATGTACTATGCAAATACATACACCCGCTAAGCAAATTTCAGTGAAGAAATGCAGCAAAATATTATGAGGAATACAGGACAAGGAGTTACTGCTTAATTTACCTTAATAATCCTTACTCGGGTACGGTCTGCTACACTCACTACCTCTTTCTGATGAATTATTTTCACATGTCTTTCAGAAGCAGTCAGTTGTCATGTAGGTCTAAATAGCAGAAAAACTCAAAAAGATATGTGTTCATAGCTCAAAGCTCATGGTTAAAGATAATGTATAGTTGGGTAAGTAAATTTACCATAACAGTAGATGCTCGAAAGATGATGGCTACAGTTGCCTATGTGGGTTATATGCTACCAAGAATATAACAGCTGGCCAGCTTCCAAAGCTTCAGGGCACCTTTTACTCACCCAAAAATGTAATCAGCTTGAGCCGAGCTGATTAACCAGACAGGTTTAGGCGCAAAGCCCTGCAGAACTTTCATGCCAACAGATTGAGGGAGGCTTAGCCCTGAAAGAACAATGGAAGGAACAACAAAAAATAAATGTCCACACCTTGGGATAAACAAGGCATCAAAAATAAAGGGGATAAAGGGTGGGAGTGGCTACTGCAGTAGTGATCATTTGAACATAGTACAGTTCTGTAAAATCTTACCATAACAGTAGATGTCCTTCTCTTCACTGTTGCAATATTCCTAACAGAAAGCATATCCTGCCAAGGATAGCCCAATGTCTAGCTAGTATACCAAAGCCTTTAGTACTTATAGGTGCCATAAGTAACATGTATACTCCCCATGCAAGGTGTAGGGCAGAAAGGTGATGTATTGATGCACACATATAGAATTTCTTTGCAGCCAGTCCGAATGCCATCACTGATCGTTGGTCTGAATGCCTTTCTTTTGTATTGGTTACCAGGCCATTTAAGTGCCCCATTGGGGTTTCTCCTTATCTTTCCTTATTTATTTAGTGCTGGCTAGTTTCATGTCATCCAGAAAATTATTTTCATGACATTAAGGTAAGCACTAAAAAGTAAAATAAACACAACTTCTCCACAGAAAAAAATGTTTTCATTGACTTTAAACAACTTTTAAACTGACAGAAAAAAAGTGTGCTCTTGTTGAAAAGTACTGTTAAATCTCTTGACAATCAATTAAAACACAAATTCCTAGCTTAAAAACAACTTTCCTAAACAGAAAAGTACAATAAAGCATTTTTTTTTAATGTGGATGCCCCCCCCTCCCCAAGTGAGCTGTCTACTCAGCACAGGAACAGCACAAGCAGACTGTCAGTTCTCAAAAACCTGCAGAAGAGCACTTTCTTCAATGGCTCAGATTGGCCTGGCATTCAAACCTTTTTTAGTCAATCTGACCAACAGTTTGATTGTGTGGAATATGCCCTGAAGCTATGGAAGCTGAGCTGCTGATATACACTTGTCAGGACATAAATGACGAACAGCTACATATGCACATATCAGGCCAATTAGAACACAGACTCTGGGTTTAGTGAATAGACTAAATGCCCTATTCATGTACCTAGGGAATTTCTGAAAGCCATCAGTGCATCATTTTGTCTTGCATATAGATAGAGCTTGTTTCATACGCAGACCTGGAATAGTGACATAAAAATAAGTTTTAATATTGATTGACACTTATGATTCTACATGCCCACCACCCTGGAGAAATATGTAGCTTGTATTAACTCAATATTAATTAATAATCAAAATTCCCCATCATTAAAAGATTACTGCTAAGCACGGTTTTGCCCTGAAGCTGCTTATAACCAGCTGAAGAGAGAACAATTTAGTCTAACATTAGAAGGAAAGGTCTTAAAAGGTGGAATTATCTTGGTATATTTTCTCTGTATACTCCACAAGGTAAGTATACATCCCATCTACTGTATGCACAGAAAATAATTACATTCAGTCTCTAGTCTAACATGTACAGCAAAGTAACTAGAATATTGTTATTTTGGCAATAAAACTCAGGAAAATGAGTCCCATAACTCTCATAGCTTTGCTTTTTATCTGTACCTGTACTTTAAACTCCAGGTTAACTAACTATAATTCCTTGATTTTCACATTTATTTAATATATTACTTTTTACATTACACAAACCTAGGTTAGACCAAGGAGGTTTATCAAAACACATGACACCACAATCATTGTGGTAAATTTTTAACCCATACCATTTCAACCAATTACGTACTGGGTTGTCAACGTCATTTGGGCTGGTTTCAAAAGCCCTTGTTTTAATGTTATTGGCTTACTTGGCAAGTCAATATGAATTGGATAATGGGAAAATGAGAAGGTCTTGCCTGGGGTACACCATAAACGAAAAGAAATCACAACTGGTACCCTGTCAACAGATTACATTCCTGGGTGCAAGCTTGAATACAACTGTCCAGATGGTTTTCCTCACGCCAGAGAAGCAAATTAATTTGGTAACTTACTTCAAACAAGTGGCCACAAAAACCCTGCTATCTGCAAGACAAATACTGCAAGCCTTGGGGTTCATGGCCTCCTGCATTCTTCTAATTCCATATGCAAGGCTGCATATGAGGAAACTACAGTGGTATCTAAAAAGTCTATGGAGTCAACATTAACACAGCCTGGAAACAATGACTCCTATCATACCTTGCCTATGCCTGGAGTTCCTATGGTGGGCAGAAGCCTGCCACCAAAACAAGGGACTACCATTCATACTACCCCCTGCCACCCAAACCCTAACTACAGATGCATCAGACAATGCATAGGGGGCTCACTTGGCAGGGAAGTGCATTCAGGGCAAATGGACCTACATATCAATCAAAAAACAAATGTTAGCTGTACAGAATGCTCTGACAGCCTTCAAGGACTACATTCTTCCAGGACAACTAATGGTAAAGATGGACAACACCACGGTTATGTGGTACATAAACAAGCAGGGGGGTACACATTCCTACTCCCTCTGCAAACTAGCCATGACATTGTAGAACAAAGCCTTGAGCTACCAAGTGCATCTACAAGCTCAATTCCTGCCAGGAAAATTGAATACACTGGCAGACGGACTAAGCAGAATCCTCATGGACCCACACGAATGAAAACTGGAACCACGGATTTTTAACATGTTGACAAGCGAATGGGGGAGCCCAGACATAGATCTATTTGCCTCCCCCCAGAACTACCAGTTGGACAAGTTTTGCACTAGGACTCCCCACAAACAAGCCTGGAAAGTGGATGCTCTGTCCTTCAGCTGGAAAAACCTAGCAGTCTACGCCCCCCCCCCCGCTTCTGCTCTCCAAAGTTCTACTAAAAGTCAAACAGGACAAACCAAGGATGATTTTGATTGCTCCATACTGGCTGCGCCAACACTGGTACCCCCTCCTGCGCAGTGTGTCGCAAATATCTCCATGGCACCTGCCTCAGACCTCTTCCCTGCTGTCTCAGCAAGAGAACCAAATTCTGCACCCTCAGCTTCCAACAGTGAAACTTGCAGCCTGGCTAATCACTTAAATTTACCCTTATCATCCCTCAGCAAGCCTGTGATGGATATCATTTTGGAGGTGAGGAGACCTAGTACTAGAAAATCTTATGCTGACAAATGGAAGAGATTTTTTGCCTGGAACGAATCTTTAGGGATGAGCACAGCAGCACCCAATTTACCTCAGATTTTGCAATAATTAACTGAGATGCTTCACAAGGGCCTGTCTTTTTCCTCTATTAAAATCCATGCCTCAGCTCTTACACAGGGCCACCCCTCTTCTCTCATCCCCTGCTCAAGCAGTATCTCAGAGGGGCAAAAAACTGAGATCACCCAGGAGAGCCCCCCCCCCCCAACCTGGGACCTTAACTTTGGTTTGGAAAAACTCACTCTACCTCCTTACGAGCCAGCTGCTACTGCAGACTTAAAATTTCTTTCTTGGAAAACAGCCTTCCTTTTAGCAATCACTTCAGCTAGAAGGATATTTGAATTATAGGCCCTTATGGCAGTGGAGCCTTTCATCATCTTTCATGCGGACAGGGTATCGTTCAGAACCAATCCATCCTTCATGCCCAAGGCGGTTTCCAGTGTGGCTCTTTATCAGTCCATTCATTTGCCAACCTTCTTTCCCAATCCGCAGAACAAAGGGGAACAGATTCTGCATTCCTTTGTTAATCATATTGCCAAGGTGGTTAGAACATCCTTCTATGTGGCCCACCTAATCATAAAAGAGTTTGCATCTAGAACAAAAGAGGTTATTGTGCCTCTCTACTCATCACTCATTAGACCCATCATAGAATACAACACCCCATTTGGGATGTACCTTACAAGACACCTGCAACAGCTGGAAAGACCAGAGGATTACTGGCCTCAAACAGATGCCCTATGCAGCCCGACAAGAAACTCCAGCTGTACTCGGTTGCATACTCCTTACTCAGAGGTGATCTCTGCCTGACATACAAGGCCATGTCCAACCCAGAATTGATGGACATGCTCCACCTAAAAAAAAAAAATCCCGGAGAGCCACACACTCTAGAGATATAAACCTCACCACAACGATAAATAGGACATGCTGGAGGGATAGATTCCTATCCCAGAATGTACACTTACCATAAATGTAGATGTTTGAGTGTATTCACTGTTGCAGTCCTGGTTACCCTCCCTCCAGCCCCCTAGTTTTTTCTGGCTATACCTCTACTTTCCTTTACTATGCTTAAAAGCCTTTTTGGTGTACTTGCTTTTGGTTGGAGGTATACTTTTGTGTTTTTTGTGTTTATTTGCTCCCCATTAGGGGGGCACCTGACATCTGGGGCAAGAAAAACTGATGTAATGGCATCGGCTGCATGTTTTATACCCCTGACAACCTGACGTCATGCAAGAAGGGACAGCAACCGACGCAGGACCCAAGACTTTGTTAATCAGGATGACTGAGGGCAACCTGCCAGCAGATTACTCAAATGTAATGACTGCAACAGTGAAACACGAAGAACATCATGACTGATAATCAGAGACACAGAGCCAGATGATGACTGTGTGATTCCTTGCTGGGAAGTGATGAAGCTGTGTCCAAAGGTTTCCCAAGGGAAATGCTAGTAATTTGAATTTAAACTTTGCTATAGAAATTGTAGAGACTGTTTTGCCAAACAAGGAGAAATGGAAAAGGAATGAAGTAGGGCAGAAAGATGGATGGTGACACAAAACAAACAGCAAAGCAGCAAGGACATTTTTGTGAGGTACTCAAAGCTCAGAATGCAAGCAGTTCATATGCATCACCACTTGAAAGACCTGTGCTTAACATCAGTGAAAGAGAATAAGCCACTATCTAGATAAGAACTAAAACTGGAAAGTCAGTAAACAGGTATATGATTTTCAGTACAACTGTAGCTCATCTGGGGTTACAGTATGAAAGATATTACCTTTAATATACTTGGACAGGGTCATTATAAGAAGTAACTTTTGAAACTTCCTCTTTAGCACAGACTGTGGCATAAGCATTTTCTTTGCACTCTGGAAGGACTATGTGTTTAAAAATGCATGACAAAGAAAGGTAATGCAATTCAGAACAATGAGCTCAGGTACCATGTAGTAGAGGGATGAAGCCCTGACTATGGCCCAGATGACCTAGTGGCTCAGGCATCTGTGACAGAGGCAAGGGTGGATGGACATGCCATCCTTGGAGGAAGTACGGGTAGCCCACTTGGGACACAATTTAGCTCAATTTCCATGTCAAAGACCAGAAGAAACATCAAAGTACTGCCTAAAGATGGGCAGGGTGTCCAGTTGACATCAGCCCCTTGTAACAGTGAGGGGCAGTCCAGCACTGACACCCACAGCATGCTCCAGCCTCAGGTTATTAGGCACAGGCAGGAGTAAGGAAATAAACAGTGAAAATGCTCCCATGGTAGCAGTGTGATACTGTTTCAGGGCACCTCAAACTTCTTGATCGCTCCAACCCCGACTACAGAAAGTCCAGAGGAGATGGGAGGAGTAGATAGACCTGACAATCAAGAGAAGCTGTTAGGCAGCTTTGTGGGAGGAAAAAAAAAGAGCTTAAAAATTCAAAACAATGGACATTTCAGAAAATGTATTTTTCTTAGAGTGTTGTTAAACTGTTTGAGATAAAAAGTAATAGATGAACATTAAGTGCTTTAAGAGGTGTGGGTTTCATTACAAGTTTTGTTTTTCATTTTTGTAAATGAGGAAAACTCAATGGACCCAGGAACACTGTCTGGTTAAGTGACTTTGATCAGAGTCACAACAGGCAAATGAAGGTGGAAGGAATCAATACAGGTAGCCTGGACTGCATGAAGTAGCTTATTAACAGCCAAAGGCAGTTAGTTCCAAGATCAAAAAGAAGAGAAAAGAATGCATTTGCCAAGTGATATGATGAGGAAACAGTACTGGAGATAGTCTGTTTTTTGTGTGTTTATTTTGTGTGGACTCAATCTCAATTAATTCAGGACTGAACATAAAGGTTTTCTCAAAATGAGGAATCTGGACATTCTGTCAAGAACTGCTAACTAATTTGCATAATGTGCAATACAAAATGTAATTTATGATATGTCTGTCCAAAATTATAAGAATATGTAACAGATAATTAGAAGGGGAAGACTGAAGGTTTTACTACAGGCAATGCTGAAGTGAATGAAAATGTTGATATATAAAATGAAACTGAGCAAGACAATGACGGAAAAGTCGAAAACAGGAAGGGAAATATGTTTAATGTTAAAACTAACAATAAATATAAAGTTTTAAGAATTAATGAAATATGGAGAGGAGGTGTATTTTGAGGAAAATGAAGCTAACTCCACTGCAAAGAGAGTGGGGAAGAGGAAATTACAAAGTGGGGTACAGAAGTCTGCAAAAAAGGGGAAAGGGACACATCCCTCAACTGTACAGATTTTCATATAATGTCTAAATTTTCTCCTCATATTTTGGTCTGTTTCTCATAAATTTGCAGTTTTCTGGCAAATCATTAGCAAATTATTGAAAGTCGAAGTCAGAAAATAAAGACAGACATTTGAGAGTCAGACTTCATACCTTTCAGAAAATTCATACAAATGCAAAACCTGTTAATTGTATCAATTTTCTAAGTTTGTACAAGTAATATTTAAAATGTGTCCCTATTTTTGGGCCTTTGTCCACTCTTTATTGATAGCTTGGTCCAGATTTCTTCCTTAAGAGGTTGAAGAGGTATGATAAGGGACATTATATTCGTGGTATCTGTAAATGCTAGCAGTATCATAAATCAATTATGAAGATTAATGGTGTATCAGAAGTGTCAAGAAATATAAGCTGATATAATATGTCTAATAGATCTAAGGTTTTTAGGAAATGAAAATAGAAAATTGAGAGGACTACGTGGGAGAAACAGTGTGGCATTTAGGAAAGGATGCATGTTTCAGGTATAGCAATTATGATAAAAATGTGAGAGTGCTTGATGTTATTGGTGGAGATTCTGGGAATAATGGTCACTTCTAACATAATAAAGAGCAAGCCACTGTAAATAACTGCAAATCATGCACATACAGTAGTAGAAGACATATCTAAAACGTTTGACTAGTTGAAGTTTGTAATCATGAATATTGAAACTTTAGTTAGAAAAGACTCTAAACTACAGCCTATGGGAAAGAACAGGAAAAACAGCATGTAATATTAAAGTATAAAGTATGGAAGATTGTATGTAGGAAATGTAAGACAAAATCTTAAAAAAATGAATTGATTACTGCTATCTGAGGGATTATGTGAAGTACAAAGGCATGCTTTACAGATCATATGGCAATAATAAGTGGAAATTATTAGTTTACTAAAGAAGTAAAGGAATGAAAACAGGTGAAGTGGATAAAGCAAATCAAATCAAATGGTAAAGGGATTATTATATACTATTATAGGAGAACAATACATGGTCAGAGTGATAGATAAAGAAAAATATTAAAAAATGCACTTAAAGGTGGAAGTTGACATAATGAGATAATGAAAAATAAACAGAAAAGTATTATAGAGGTATCTGGAGACAGGTTAGGAAGACCCGAACATGAAATTTATGAGAATGAAAGAAATATGGGAAAAATTACAGAGATGATTTCTAGACGTATCTTTTTGAAAAGGGATTAGCTTACACTTCTTTTTCAGAAAAATGTGAATGCAAGGAGGGGACTAGCTTAAAGGATGGTAGAGGTACCATATGTTGCAGACAAGAACAGATAATGAAAACAGAAACACATTATGTTATGAATATGTATGCAAAAGTGAAAGTAAGGCAGGACATTGCGCGGAATGTAGAGCAGTTGAAGGAAGAGACACAGTTGTTAAAAAAAGACAAGTAAGAACTAAGAAGTATTTTAAAAGAAGTAAATGAAGAGAATGTTCCAGACCAAATGGGTTGGGTTGTGAGTTTTATAAGGAGACATGCAAAGAAGAAATGGAGATATTCTTTCAGGTAACATACAAAAGTTTATTTGAAGGGTATACAGTATAAAAATGGGGTCTATATTACAACACCGAAGACACTAAACATTGAATCGCTTAAAGGCCGAAAATGCCAGACCTCAAAGTCTCTATTGTGGGGTGCTGCACCTACCAACTCCAAGATCGCACTAAAGTGAGGAAAGGGCAAATATTCTGATCTTCACTGTACTGCGATCTCACAAAAAGCACATTGTTGAATGGCATTTCTGACTTTAAAGCAGTTTGATGTTCAGCCTTTTCGATTTCGTAATATGAACCCTAAAAATATAAGGAGCCATCAAGTTCACATATAACAAAGGGGAAACAGAAGATGTAAAACCCTGGAGACCTATTATGTTAGGGAACTCAGCTTATAAAATTATTTATGAAAATTTTACAGAAAAGATTTAGTAAAGTAACATGAAAGTTGACATATAGGAAGGAATGTTTATTGTAAGGGGGAAGTAAAGGACATCTTTACTGTGAGCAAGTGTAGTAAAATTGGGGTTTATGATGAGGGAAAATTTGACAGTACAAAGCATAGTGCTGTCTGGTGGAAACTGAAAGGGTGTGAAGCAAGTGACAAGAGAATGCATACTTTGGAATCAGTACATGGAAAAACACAAAATAAAGTAATGGCTGATGAATGGGAGGGTGAAATCATACAATTCAAAAAGGGGTTAAACAAGGATGTCCCAAGAGAGGTATTTTGTTTATTATGTTGATAAATGCAGTCATTACGACCTGTCAGAGAAGTTTAGAAAAGAAAGTAAAAAATATCAGAAGACATTTATATGCTTTAATAAAAAAAATGAGTGAATAAGAGGGGTGCTTATAAGGGGGGCTGCATTAGAGACAGTTGCTTAAGGATGAAGGGATAAAGTGAGAAAAAGTGGAGTACACTTGAAAAAACAAGTGCATACTTTTAAATGTATGAGGTAAGTGTTTTTAATACAGCATTAATAAACAATCTCCCCAGGAAAATATCAGAACTTATCAGCAGGGAATGATGTATATTATAATATAATAAAATAACTTCCCATAACATATTCAAAAGAAAGAAAGAAAGAAAAAAAAACATCTTATTTGTTTCACTGGTGACAGCTTGTTAATTTCAAAGCTTTCAGATTTTGTAAAATGTGGCTAAGCAAAGCTTGCAAACAAGTTATACTTCTTAATGTATCTAGAGAAATTTCTCATGTTTGCTTCTGGCTAGATACAGTTTTTGAATTCAGAACAAAAATTTTAATTCTAATGTACTGTGTTAGGTTTCTGAACTGCACTGAGATTCCCACTCTGAGCTCTCATCTCAGAGCTACACACACTGCTTACCACCCTTCTCCTCTTATGGAGAGGTTTGTTTCTTCAGAGTCAAATCCATATTGTCCATCCATGGTCTTTAATAAACACTAAGCTTCCCACCTAGACATTTCAGCCAGACATGCTGTGCTTATTTCATTTAACAATTATGATGTATAGATACTTTTCTCACATTAAACAAAACTGCCTGGATGACCTGCAATTAACAAAGTCAGCTCTCTGTTATGCTTTGGCCCTGTATTAATCTGAACAGAAACCATTTGCCCAATGCACTCAAGCACATCCCGTCTAACTTACATTACAGCATATTCCAGACATGCTGTGCATTGAAAATATTTTCTTTTAGACAAATCATACTAGTTAGCAATATTACAGGCACACAATTTTGTGTCTATATTAATGAAACAGAACTCCCGACCGCTTCAGTGCAGTAATGCAAAGTTTCTCATCACAATAAACAGTAGTACCAAAAAGGGTCATACTTTACAGACATTGTACACACTGAAAACAAGCAGTAACTCAGACCATTACTGCTTCTGATAGAAGAGCTAACCTAACTATTATGTAGTCACACTGCACACTTTTTGCTTAGATTGCATTTTGCTAAATCACAAAAGTATCGTCCCAAATGTTAATCCACAATCTTCCTTGTTAAATCAAAACATTTTTTCAAGGATTTATCTTTCTACTTCCAGGCCAACACTTTTTTAACCTTATCAAAGATGTAGCATATGTAACCTATGCCAGTTTTTTGACCCCTTACAAGACCAAGCCTGTTTGCTCCTTTACTTACACCCAGTTGGCACATTTGTTTGAAGGTTGACAAGGGTTCCTGGGCAAACGAGAGCACTTCTGTCTTGCTAGGGAGTCCCACATGAGTTCATCTGCTTGCAGCAAAAGTCAGGTGATAGGGAGTCAGATAACTGTGCTGGTTCTGTAGCGCAACATATGTTCTCCCCAGAAAAGCACCCCTCTTCACCTGTGGCATCTTTTCTGAGATCATTTTATCTGCCCTCCAAGGGATCCCCATGGCTCACAGTGTGAATGCATATGGCAGCATGGGCTTGACAGACTGGGGCTCCATAAGAAAGACACCCAGCACTCATGTTAGGTGCCACCCATGTGATGAGCCAGAGAAACCTCCCTCCCTCCCCTTAGGATGGGTGAACAGCCAGCTGTTGTTCACTCCCATCTTCTCCTACCAGCTCTCACAGATGTCCAAGTGCTATTTGAACTAGGGCCACCTCAGCTAGATTTTAGAATCACAACACTGGAAAAAATTGTTTTCTTTCTCTCAGCTGGAAGAAAGATATCTTCCTAATAGGCAAAAACCCTCTAAATATTACACTCCAGCTGATAAGAAGGATCCTGCATTGTTGCAGGACCTTGAGGTATTCTCCCTACTCTGTGGTACGAGATAGTATAAATAACTAGCAAGGGTGTGGGGACATACCTTACTGGAAGTTCAAAATTATTTTATAAGAAAATTTCAGAATTCACTGTTTTAGTTTAGACGACAGTTTATTTTCTGAAGTGTCATTTCTAGCAGCATCGAGTTTCACATTTCTAACATGGCTCCAGATGAAAGACTAAACAAAAGCCTCAAACAAAATGCATTCAATCAATGACATCCTGTCATAGGCTATATGGTATGGTATGGATATATCTGAATAAAACTTTCAGCTATGGAATAAATTCCCCTTTGTTCACAAATTAAAACTACAATACAAAGCAAGTTATACTAGCATTATGAAATAAAGTGGCTTTAGACAGCAACTACTATTTAAGAAAAACATGATTTTGAAGGAAGGTAAATCCAATAACAGTGGTTAAAATGAAAGCAGATGGATACGAGTTGAGATAAAATACGACAAACAAAATCCGAACAAGTGAGTAATCCAAAGCTTTAATCCAATTGTGAAGCGCTTTTCGTCTTCCGTAGTACACTTCCTACTAGGGAACACGAAAAGCGCTTCACAACTGGATTAAAGCTTTGGATTACTCACTTGTTCGGATTTTGTTTGTCGTATTTTAACAGTTTGTTTTGTTGCCATTTGAAAACGAGTTGAGAGAAAGTAATTTTCACAAGGTCTTGTCCTGACGCACAGAACAAGTGCAGCTGCTACATCAAACTTTCAATGAATTAGGGTCTCTAGTGTACCCCAGTAACCCAGTGGTAGCATTAAATAATAATGACTTCATCCAGGGAAGATGATTTTTCGGCTTTGCTGGGTTCTACATAATTGTTGAACAAACATGGTTCAGCTTGACAGCAAATTTGTCAATTAAACAAAAAGATAGGCCTACAAATCTTTACTTTAAATGCCTTGATTTAACTGAACTATAGTAACATAAAATATATAGGATGTACATCTCCAAGTGTTTCTTTACCTTCCAGTTGACCCATCCTTTGTCACCTTCGTCCATACATTTTCTTAACTGACCACCATGACTTGTTAAATATAACTGAAAAGAAAAAAGCAATATAGTTTGATAACTCCAAAATATATTGACTAGTTCTGTTAGCATTATTGTAGCAAATGCACATTCAAGAACTATAACCCAAATATTACATTTGTGTACATTATGATTCAGTACAAATAATAAGACAACAAAAAACTGTCAGAATTTACTGTAAAGTACAACTGTGGGGATATCTGCATTAGCATCAGTCCCCTTTTTTCCCCATTTATACAGCAGGTCAGGATGTCACATTAACAGTGACTATTACCTAAAGCAAATGCTCACATCACTGGGTGGCTAACTCTGTTGTGGTATACTTACTAAAAATAAAATAAGTAGTCATCAGCTGATCATTTATACTTGAACTGTTCAACTTGGTTCTTCATTCTTCAACCTCATTTTTTTCTGTTGGTTGAGCTGGTGGTTTTGTTGTTTGATTGATCTTTGAGCAAGTCCACTGTCATGGGAGAGCTGTAGGAATTTCCCATCCTGGAGACTGATTATTTTCTCTCCTCCATTTCTGTATGCTTGACACTTTTTTTTTTTTTTTTACAAACTGGGGGGGGGGGTCCCAAGATGGCAGCACAATGCTCAATGGGTTGATTTAGAGCTCTCTCAGTATGAAAATTTAAAAACTGCTTACAGAGCCAGTAAAAGCAATAAATATGAGTAAAATTCAGTTACTGGCTGTAATTATATTAACTGCATAGCAGCAAAGAAGAAATGTACAGAAAGTAAGAGAATTAATCAGAAAAGAAGAAAATCTCTGGGTGGGAAGAATCCTGCAGCTTTTCAGAAAAAAAGCAGATGAAGGTTCAGCTTTAGTGTATCAGATCACTTTTAGTAACTTAGAGGAAAAATAAACTGAATGCACTTAGAGCTGTTTAAAAAATGAAGCACTAAAGGAATACATAAAGTCAAATAAGAGGCTACAAAATAGAAGCTTTAACAAGCTATTCAGGTGAACTGTTAAAACTGCAAAAATCAAAGGCTGAAATGAAAACAAAAAGGATGGCTAAGCATGAGAGTTCTCAAGAATATCTATTTTAAAAATAGTAGTTATCTTTCCTTTGCACTCTTTGTCTTCTGAGATTTTACACTATACCAGAGAAACTGGAATGAACAGCCTGCATTAACTTTATGAAAGTAATTAAGCAACTGGATTGAAGTTCCACAGCAAGATTTGTTAACTGATAGGGAATATCATATGTACACTCTAAATCTGGCCATTAGAAAGCAGCCAAGGCCTATATTAGAAATGATGTAAACGTGCCAATAGAAAGAGCTGCTCTGACAAAATTGTTGAGAAAAGGAAAAGTTTTTAGGATTGGGACAGCACATTATTTGTGGAAAATGATTATTCACTGTACACCAGGCAGAATAGAAGCAGCTTTATCCCAGCAATCAGGGAACTTCAAGAGATAGGTGTGAGATTCAGGTTATCTTCACCATATATTTTTACTGGAGGATCAAATACATTTTGGATACAAAATACATTAAAAAGGAAATATAGTTTAGCCAAGAAACAGTCAGACAGCAAGCAGAATTTGATTCTGTTTTTCATTCTGACAATAACAAAGCCTATACAGACACTTTGCTAGCAAAACCTTTTGCATTGTTCAAAGGAAAATGCTCGAGTGATCACACTCAGTCAATGTTGGGGACTTTACCTCAACCAGCAGACCTGTCACCCAGTGGGGTTCCACAGGGGTCAGTGCTAGAACTCCTATTGTTTGGAATATACTTCTCAGAAGTTCAGGCCAAAACAGAGGGGCTGTGGCTGATTAAGTTTGCTGACAACTGCAAGCAAATTAGATGCAATCACTGAATTCCTAAACAATGTCAATATACTTCAAGAAGGACTTACACAAACCAATGACTGCTGCCAAAGCCATGGACTCAAACTCAATGCTAAAAAATGCATTATCATCCCCTTCAGTAAAAATGATATCCATGAAGACTATCATATAAATAATAACAACTTAGTAGTGACATACTTGGAAATGTAAGTTGACAGTAGCCTAAATTTTGACTACCATGTGTCTACTGTGGGAATGAAAACATTCTCTGTCGCACACCTCATTTGCAAAGGCATTTCCTAAAGAATGAAACAGGTCAGAATTCCCCTGTACTCGCCCATTATCAGGCCAGCAATTTAGTACAATGTTCCCCTTGGCATACACTTTACCAGATACACTCAGCAACTTGAGAGACCTCAGAGATTTCTAACCAAGAAAATTCAGGGTCTCCAGCATATGTCATAAATTGAAAGACTGAAGTCACTGTCACTGTACTCAGTAGCATACAGACTACTTGCAGGAGATTTGTGCCTGGCCTACAGAGTGATCTCAGATCCAAACCTAATGGAAATACTATACATCCACAAGTCAAATGGGACAAGGGTCACCCGCTCCAGGAACCTTAACCAGATGTCTGACGTAACCAGGACCTGCTGGAGAGAAAGACATGTCTCTCAGAGGATGCCACTCCTCTGGAATAGACTGCC
Organism: Protopterus annectens; assembly: GCF_019279795.1. Lineage (NCBI taxonomy): Eukaryota > Metazoa > Chordata > Ceratodontiformes > Protopteridae > Protopterus > Protopterus annectens. Next base: position 1,124,594,453 of record NC_056728.1, read on the forward strand.
ACATCACATCAAACAATGCCCCTCTATAACTCTGCTAAAGTGTAGCCTGGATGTCTGGATGGGAAGCCATACATTCCTGCCAGGGATTTCACCTATGACCCTCCTAGATATGAGCAGTATTTGTTAACTAAGATCTTGAGTTTTGGCAAGATCCTTTACATTGGGTTTCTCTAGTATTATACTGGATACACATGGCTAGGCTTATAAAGACCTTCAGATCAATAGCCCAGTAACCTCCTAAGAACCAATCCAAAGGAGTATTCAACAGTTTAGTCTTAATATTATAAGGCAAAGGCTGAAGATGAAGCCAAGAGTAATGCCTCATAACTGAACCAATGCAGCAGCCCTGAAGGAGGCATTTGACAGAGTGGCGAGCAACTTGAGAGGTACAGCCCAACAGAGGGAGGGCAGAAGCCTTCCTCTCAGAGTCAAGAAGGTCAAAAGCCACTTTAGAAACCCGAGAAAGGAGGGCCAAAACATACTTGGGCATATGAGTCTGGCCGTTAATAGCCCAAAGGGATAAAATGGCAGCAGTGTAAACCTTTATGCCCATCCTCTCCCCAGCTCTACTATCCTTATCTGAAGGGAACAACGTGGTACAGGGCAAAAGCTTGGGGTGGCTTTGTCAGAAGAGACAGACACTACGGAAGGGTAATCAGAAGGACATTTATAAAGAAATTTATATTCGTCAAGCACTTTGCAAAATCTATCAAGTTTCTTGGGTACAGGGGGCTGAGAATCTGCTGAAAATGTATCCAGGATGGCATCCAGAACAGAGGGAACAGCCTATGGCTTAGAAGATTCCATCTGGAAGAGCTCATAATACCTTGTCAGAGACTTGAAAACAATCCCACTTAAAAAAAACTCATTATATGGGCAACAGTATCCCCAAAGGAGAGTTCCTCTAAAGGGGAATCTGGACGAATAAAATCCTCTTCCTCTGAACTACAGTCCAAAGAGGAAAGAGATCCCTTAGGTTATGAATACTGAAACACTGATATGTAAAGACATCTTGAATTCAAGATATTCAGTTACAAATCTGAACGTGGCAACTAAAGCAATAGTTTTGTTAAGGAATGTTAAAACACAAAAAGGTAACCCAAACAAACATAACTAAATTGCAGTTACAGGTTTCAGGACCACAAGAATATCAGAAAATGCTATCAAATTAGAAACTGGTGAACTGTGATGAAAAAATATATTTTGGCTTCAGATGCAAGAAATATAGTCTTAAGGCACAGTCAGTACATTTCTGCAAAATAAGCTTCAAACACTGTCTATTGCACTTTTTCAGGATTTATAATATTAATTTTACCTAACTACTGCAGTTAGGTTTTGAAAAGAGGGTAGCCAGGTAAGCTGAATGCAGACATGATATCATAAGCACAGCCACAAGCATCAGAATAAAAAGCAAAAGGTTAAGCATTTTTGATTCAACATTATATACAGGAAGAAAAGTACAGTTGTAAAATAAACTTATCACAACAGTAGATGTTTGAATAATCACTGCTGCAATAGCCTAAGCTATATGGGTTATATCCTGCATAAAATGTAAAAAACAGACAGTTTCCAAAGCTTCAGGGCACCCTCCATTGCCAAAACCATTAGTCAGCTTGACCTGAACTAACTAAAGGAACAGGATTGGGCAAAAAGTCATTCAGAGCTTTTCAAGGGAGACTAAGCCCTAAGATGACATTGTTATGAAAAGAAAAATACATAGAATAAAAAATGTATCAAACAACAAGGAGGGGTGGAGGGAGGGAGTGGTTACTGCAGCAGTGATCATTTGAACATCTACTATTTTGGTAAGTTAAAATAACAAAATGAGATAACCATTTGGAAATGGCCTGCTTTGGTATAGGTTGTCCCTTCTTACCTTCACAAGAAATTAACAACTGATCATAAGTTCTAAAACGTTTTCTTCTGTCAACATAGCAACAGAGTTGTTTGTAGACATCCAAAGTATGTAATTAAGTAAGGGATGCCTGGATGGACCTTTGAGAACCCCTTTAATAGATTCAGTGGAGACCACAGAAGGATCGGCTTTGGGATTTTTATAGAGATGCTTGTGTGAGTCAAGCACTCTGTAAAATTTGTGCAGTTTCCTAGGTGCAGGTGGTAAGGAGTCAGGGTGTAGGGCTATATCCTCAAAATCATCATCTAGTACAATGTGTACTGGAGGAATAGCCAACACTCTAGGAGAAAGTAAGCTTAATAGTTCCATGTAATGTGTCTGTGCCTAGCAGAACTGTTTACACAAATGAAAGAAGCATTTAACTGTGAAAGGTATACGTCTCCAACAGATAGGTCTTCGGGTGGGGAAGCTGAAGGCAAAGTATCATCCAAGTCTGAGTCAGGATAAGTTTGGGGTTGTAAATGACCCGAATGAGAGCTCTTCCTCATCTTCAGAGGATGAGTCTTCTTCTTCTTGGAAGGCTACTTCCCTTGTTCTTTTTGTCAGACAAGCCTCAGAAGAAGGTTTTGAGGATTCTCTGGATTTAGTGAAAACTATGAATTCCTGTGCTATTTTGATCAGGTCTTGGACTTCATTCTGAGACATGGGTGGCTGAGGGCAGAGCCAAAGCCAAGGGGGAATGTGTTTCAGGTTTATGAATCACTTAACAGGTGTGGCCTAGGGATGTGGTCATCCAAACGCAACTTTGGTAAGAACATCGGTAGTCAGAGGAGACATAAGGTCTCCCCTCCGGTACCACGTCTTGGATGTCAGAAGCTGATCCCTGAATAATGGCGTCAGACATGGCTGACAGGTGAGAAGTGGTGGTCATGGGTAGGGCCCGGGAACGTGGTGGCCTCCGGAGGGGTCATGCCAGCGGGCTCCAACTTGGCAACCACCAGTCCCAAGGTGCTGCAAATACTTTACCAAGGTCTTTGATACAGTTAGAAGCTGATGAAATAGTTTTTTTCTCCAACTTCTGGAACCCTAGGTTTAGCTTTTCACTTTTTCGGGATCACACCAGTAGCTGGTGGAGCGACTACTGGATGTGCAGACGTAGTACGTTGTGACACTACTGAAGAAACTGAAGATAAGGACGCTATATGAGCTGCAAGTACCTTGGCCCTACATTTAAGGGGTTTTGCATGAAACTTAGCACAATCAAAGCAGTTAGAGACGTCATGCTGAGACCCCAAGCAAAACGAGTGAAACTTTTTATGTGGGATTTGTTTCCCACAGGACAGATGGTTATTAAATTTTTTGAACATTATTTAAGAGTATATAAAACACACATGGAGTGTATCAGACTGCACAGCTAGAAAGAACTGAAGATAGTGATGATGGATGTCTTCTTATACCCTGATGTCCAGATGTCGGTCACTGAGCTTCCTTCGGCTTCAGATGATGTTATGAATCTAGAAACTGCACCAGTCACAGGTTTCTGCATGGTAGAAGACCAAAGGATTAGTACTGCAACACTGACTACGAAGAAAGTACAGTTGTGTACACTTGCCATAAATTTAGATGTTCGGGTGCATTCACTGTTGCAGTCATCACACTTGGGTTATCTGCCTGCAGGTAGCCCTCAGTTGGCTCGAATACCAGAGTCTTAGGATTTCTGCGTCGTTTGCTGTCGCTTCTTCCATGACATCAGGTCATCGGGTATAAAACAGGCAGCCAACGCCATTACATCAGTTTTTCTTGCCCCAAATGTCAGGAGCCCCCAAATAGGAAGCTAGTGTAAGGTGGAGAACACCACCAGTAAAAAGTACATACCAATACCATTAGGAATGGCCATAGAGATGAGATGTAGAAAGACAGAGAAAGCCAGGGGGCTGGAGGGAGAGAAACCAGGATTGTAACAGTGAATACACTCAAACATCTACATTTATGGTTAAGTGTACACAATTGTACTATGTTCTTCGTGTTTCACTGTTGCAGTCATCACACTTGGTTTGATTCCCAAAGCTGAGGAAGGGTGGAGGCAGTCAAGAAGTGTTAGGGCTGGCTAGTAGGCCTTGCAAGACTGCTGTAGAAATCCAGCTCTGGATTTAGAAAGGATTGATAAGTGGTAATGCTTGGTGAAGGTGTGAACAGAACTCCAGGTTGCAGCTTCCAGAATGTCCCTGGTAGGGACTCCCCTGAGAAATGCTGTAGAGGTGGAAGTCACCCTAGTGGAATGTGGTCTGATCCCCTGTGGGGTAGGTTTTCCATCGTGCTTGTAGCAGTGTGCTATCCATTTGGAAATATTTTGCTTTGAAATGGCCTTACCCTCTGCCCCTGTTAGCAAAGCTGACTAGCAGCTGGTCAGATTTTCTGAAAGGTTTAGTCCTGTCAAGGTAGAACCTGAGCTGTTTGTGCACGTCCAAGGAGTGCAGGATCCTTTCCCCTTTATTCTGAGGGTTAGGGAAGAAGGTTGGCAAATGGATGGATTGGTTTAGAGCCACACTGGACACCATCTTAGGCATAAAGGATGGGTTAATCCTGAGGGAAACCCTGTCAGCGTGGAAAATAAAGAAGGGTTCCACAGCCATTAGTGCATGTAACTCAGACACTCTTCTTGCTGAAGTTATGGCTAAAAGCAGGACTGTTTTCCAAGTGAGGAATTTTAACTCTGCTAAAGCTGCAGGTTCAAAAGGGGGAAGCATGAGCTTTTCTAGAACGAAGTTAAGGTCTCAGGCAAGGGTGGGAGCTCTCCTAGGGGGCCTTAAGTTGTCCGCCCCTCTCAGGAACTGTTTGATGACATGGTGAGATAAAAAAGGTGGCTCAGTATTATAATGAGCTGAGCTGAGATGGTAGAGGCATGAATCTTAATGGAGGAGAAGGATAGGCCTCTGTGGAGTAGCTCTGCTAGATAATCCAGGATCAGAGGTAAGGAGGACACAGCTGTGTCCTTCCCTTGAGACGGATTCCAAGAACAGTATCTTTTCCACTTTTCAGCATAGGATTTCCTAGTATTAGGTCATCTGGCTTCAAGAATGACGTCCAGCACCTGTTTGCTGAGCGTTGCTGGTGGTGTATTCAAGGGATAAGCCAGGCTGCAAGGTTTAGGGATTGCAACTGTGGATGCAAAATCTGTCCCTCCTGCTGGGACAGTAGGGTAGGAGACTGGTGAAGGTGCCAAGGTGGCACTGTTGTCAGACTGCGCAAGAGTAGGTACCAGTGCTGGCGAGGCCAGTCTGGGGCAAGCAGAATTGCCCTTGGCCTGTCCTGCTTTATCTTGAGTAATATCTTTGAGAGGAGGGGCAACGAGGGAAAAGCATAAATTGAGAGGTTTTCCCATTGAAAGGATAGGGCATCCACCTTCTGGGCCCTGCTGTGAGGGTCCCTGGTGCAGAATTTGCTCAACTGGTGGTTCTCGGGGAAGGCAAATAGGTCCAACTCCGGTGTCCTCCACCTCTGGATCAGAAGGTTGAAGGTGTTGGGCCCCAATTTCCACTTGTGTGGGTCTAGGAGATTTCTGCTCAAGTCGTCTGCCAGTGAATTTTGTTTGCCTGGCAGGAACTGAGCTTGTAGATGCACTTGGTTGCTCAAGGCTGTGTTCCACAGGGCCATGGCTAACCTGCAGAGTGGGTAAGAATGGGTTCCCCCCTGCCTGTTTATGTACCACATAACTGTGGTGTTGTCTGTTTCTATAAGCAGTTGTCCTGGAAGGATTAGGTATCTGAAGGCTGTCAGAGCATTCTGTACAGCTAGCATCTCTTTTTGATTGATGTGCAGGAGAATCTGGGCTGGGCTCCAGTGGCCCTGAATGCATTTGTCTGCCATGTGAGCACCCGCCATGCATAGTCTGATGCATCTGTTGTCAGGGTTTGGGCAGCGAGGGGTTGACAGAAAAGCAGTCCCTTGTTGTGGTTGCATGCTTCTGCCCACCAAAGGAACTCTCCCCTTAGACAAGGTATGATTGGAATCACAGTTTCCAGGTCCTGAGAATGCTGGCACCAAAGACTTTTCAAGTACCATTGAAGTTTATTCATATGCAGTCTTGCATATGGAATTAGCAGAATACATGAGGCCATGAACCCTAGGGCTTGTAGTATTTGTCTTGCAGATAGCTAGGTTCTGCTGGCCATTTGTTTGAAGAAGTTTGTCAGATAGACCTGTTTTTCTGAAGTGAGAAATGCCATCTGGGAAGATGTGTCCAAGCTTGCTCCCAGGAATATAATCTTTTGACTGGGCACCAGTTCTGATTTATTTTCGTTTATGATGTACCCAAAGAAGTGAGAAGGCTTTTTACAAATGCCAGGTGATGAAGTAACACGGGCTAGGCTTGTAAATGCCCTCGGGCAGATAGCCTAGTATGAACCTATGAACCTATGAACCTATGAACAATTCCTGACTGTCCGCCTGAATCAGGCAGTTGTCCAAGTATAGGAAAATTTGGATATTTTTCTGCCTGCAGTATGCAATGGCTGGAGCCAGGCACTTTGTGAATACTTTGGGCGCAGTAGATAATCCAAAGGGAAGTGCAGAGAATTGATAGTGCATAGAGCCTGCCCTGAAGCGTACATATTTTCTGCATGACTCCCTTATGGGGATGTGCAGATAAGCTTCTTTCAAGTCTAGAGTGACTAACCAGGCATCCTTGGCTAGCATAGGGAGAAGCTGTTGCAGGGTAAGCATCTTGAATTTTGGGACCACCAGAAAGGTGTTGATAGTTGACAGATCCAGGATTGGGCACCAAGAGCCCTCTTTTCTGGGCACCAGGAAAAGTCTGGAATAGTAACCCTGCTCCCTTTGTTCTATTGGAACAGGGTGAATACTGAGCAGGGACAGTACCTGTTTTTGAGCCTCTGCCCACTGGTTTGGAGGTAGGTCTGGTAACCCGCTTGGGGTTGGCAGTGTACGGAAGTAGAATATGTACCCCTGGGATACAATGTTTAGGCCCCATCTGTCTTGAGTAATAGACATCCAGTTTTTTTTCATGAAGGGCAAGCTTTCCTCCTAGGGGCACAATTAATTGGGCAGGGCTGGGCAGGATAATTGGCAAGTCATTGTGAACTTTTTCCATAAGGGGGCGGCTTACCACTCTCTGTTTTAGAGGGGGCACTCCATTATTTAGATCTCTGCGTACCCTGAGACTGTAGTCTGGGTGGCTTGTTTCCCCTGGGTTTGGTCTGAAGAGGCCTGGAAGGAGCTGGAAAGGACCAGTTTTTAGAAGGCCAATGCCTACTGAATCTAGGTGGTTGCACGTGTAAGAATTCTTTAACAGTTTGCATAGATTTTGCTTTTTCTTCCATCTTTTTAAGAACCTCTTCTGCTATGGTGCCAAGTAAACAGTCCTTATTTAAAGGAGCATCTAGTAATTTGGATTGGACATGATCGGACAAGGTTTGTTCCTTCAGCCAAGCATGCCTTCTCAGTACAGACCCAGTGACTGCAGCCCTGCAAGATACTTCTAGGGCATCAAAGCCACACTGCAAAGTATGCTTACTAACTTGGTTTGCAGAATGCATTAGCTCTTGCAAATCTTTATTTTCTGCACAATCTGGAAGTAACACCAGTTTTTGTTTAATTAGTTCCATAGTACGCTGCTGGTACGTAAACATGTGAAATTGGCAATTCAGTGCACTGATGGCAAGAGTTGTAGAGGTAAATACCTTCTTACCCCATCTGTCTAAAGCTCCCGATCCCTGTCTGAAGGGGTAGGATTTTTGGATGTAGTAGCCTTAATACCTTTAGGTCCCTGGGAAATGGTCTCTGGATCCGCAGTAGGATTCTTGGAGAAATTTGTGGGAATCAGGTACTCTGTAGTACCTGTCAGGTTTCCTAGGGGCCAGGGGAAAAGTATCTGGAGTAAGACTGGATTCCATAAAAACATAATCTACAACATCCAAGACAGGGGGTATAGCTAGGGGCCTGTGCTGAGGAAAGTCTAAAAATTCTCCGAGTCTCTTTTTTGGACTGAGAGTAGTCTTGGCATTCCCAGTGGAAATGCTCTCTTAAAGTATGCAAGGTTTCACCAAAAGAAAAATCCTCTGGAGGTGAGGCAGAGAGAATGGATTACTCTGCATCTGAATCCTCATAAGTTGATAAGGGCATGTCCTGATAATCGGAAGGGTCAAAGTCATCGGACTCCTGGTCTGTAGAATCAGGATGAAACTAAATTCTTTGTCTCTTAGCAGGAGAAGGCTGGCTTCCCCTAATTAGGGTAGTAAGGTCTTCAGCCATTCTAAGCATTTGGTTTTGTAGCATGGGAGCTTGAGCATGCACTTTGCTAGTCAGTTTTCTAGGCATAGTGCATAGTCTGGGCCTTAGAAACTCGGTAGTTTTAGCTAAAAATGAAGTTGTCGGTTTAATTCGAACATTGGTAGGTCGGAATACACCCTCAGAAGCCGGTGCCTGCACAGCTGCTCCGGACCCATCCAAGGTAGAGACATCTGCAGGCTCCATAGTCGAAGAAGCATCTCGTGGCATACCAGACTCCAAATGGGTCTCAGCAGAGGCCTGCAAATCTGTAGAAGCGGGCATCAGGGGCTGCAAAGGCGCCTCACTGAGTACCGGCACCTTTGCGGTCTCTGTCTTTATCTTTACATTTTTTTAGAAGATTGGTAGTCGGATGGCTTATCGAAGCCATTTCAGATTACAGAGAATGAGAGCGAAAGAAAACAGCGACAAAGATATCCCGACGATGAATGATTCGGGTGTTTAACAAAGCACAAAACCGACAGTGAGGGACGTTATGGTCTGGACCTAAACAGGTGATGCAGTAAGAATGAAAATCTGTGAGGTATTGGCTTTCCACAGGCAAGACAATAACTTTTTCTGACATCGGTTAGAGCAATAAAAAAGTATCCCCAAAGGGGTACTTAGCTTTAGAAGACTTCAGGATTACAAACTCAAAAACGAAAATTTCAGGTAGAGGCCGACCGGTGCTTGCAAACTGCTTCTGCTTCGGGCTCCCGCTCGGCAAGAAAAGCTGATGTAATGGCGTCAGCTGCCTGTTTTATATCCCTGTTGACCTGACATCATGGAAGAAGCAACCAACGCAGAAATCCTAAGACTCTGGTATTCCAGCCGACTGAGGGCTACCTGCAGGCAGATAACCCAAGTGTGATGACTGCAACAGTGAAACACGAAGATCATCATCCACTATTGTCTAAGTCAGAAGGGAGTCAACCACAGTGATTTTGGGGCTTCCTTCTGAATCTTCAGAAGTACCCTGGATAACAGTGGAAAGAGCGAGAAAGCATTGAGGAACACTCCTGAAAAAAAAAAAAAAAAAACAGGATCGGTCTATACCAGGCCTTCTTGCATGGGGTCTTGGAAAATAATTTTGCCAGTTGATTGTTCAGAAGAGGCAAAAAGGTCTACTTGAGAAACTTCCCACAGATGGATGAAATGCTGGAAGATCCACTAATCTAGTCTCCATTCATGCAGGTCTGCCTTTGTGCAACTCAGCTTGTCTTGTCACATAGTTTTTCTCTAACAGAATGCAAGATGCCTGTAAAATGAGACTTTGTGCAAAGTTACAATCTGCAAAGGGAGTAAACTGTGGTATTGTATGTAGCTATCTGAAGAGGTCCTGGGGACCACAGATGATTTAGAGAGAGATAGCATCCCCTTTTATGTTTATGTGCTTTTGTCCATTTGTAAACTTTGCACTTTTATCCACTTGACACTGTTCCTCAAGCAAAATTTGTTGTGACAGACTGCTTTGAAGCAACAAGGGAGATCTGGATTCAAGAATATCGGAGATCTCCACCAAGTAATTTCTCATTTTACACATCTCAGAAATGGAATTTAAAAAACGAGTGCTGATGCTGGGACCAGAGACTTCAGATACCACCGTCTATTTCTCATGTGGAGTCTTGCAAGAAGTATCATGATAATATAGAAGCCAGGACACCAGAATCCAGAAGTATCGCGAGTGGAAAACTGGAATAAACGGGCAGTAGAAGTGGCAGTAGCTCTAGTGGAATGAGATCTGATTCCAGACGGAATCTCCTTACCATGATGGGAATAACAGAAAGAAATACAAACCCAATCCATTTAGAAATAGTTTGTTTTGAAATAGGTTTACCCTGAGAACCCAAAGCAAAAGAAACAAACAACTGCTGAGACTGTCTGAACTCCTTGGTTCTGCTCAAATAATAACGCAACTGCCTGTGAATATCCAAAGTATGCAAAATCTTCTCCCTTTATTTTGGGGTTTGCATAAAAGGTAGGCAAATGAATAGTTTGGTTTAAAGCCACACTAGAAACCACTTTTAGGCATAAAGGAAGGATTAGTACGCAAAGATACCCTATCCTTATGAAAATCAAGAAAGGCTCCACCGCCATAAGGGCCTGTAATTCAGAAACCCTTCTTGCAGAAGTAATGGCCAACAAAATGCAGTCTTCCATGACAAATACTTTAACTCGCAGTAGCTGCAGGCTCAAAAGGTTGTAGAGTAAGTTTTCCAACACAAAATTGAGATCCCAAGCAGGAGTAGGAGCTCTACGTGGGGGTCTTATGTTCTTTGCCCCTCTGAGAAATTGCTTAAACAAAGAATGAGAGAATAAAGGAGGGTCACAGTCATAATGAGCCGAAATGGCTGCAGCATGAACCTTTATGGAGGAGAAGGACAAACCCTTGTCCAATAACTCAGTAAGATAGTGCAGAGAAGCACTTAAATTAGGCTTGGAAACATCAAAGTCCTTCCTTCGCCCAAATAAAAAATCTCCTCCATTTATCAGCGTAAACTTTCCTTGTACTAGGCCTCCTGGCCTCCAAAATAACATTCAAAACTTGTTGTGGAAGCTGAGAAACTCCAGAGTCTAAAACAGAATATGCCAGGCTGTTAGATGCAGAGACTGAATTCTGACATTGAGAAAGTGATTGCCCTCCTGAGACAAAAGATGCGGAATCAAAGGCAGAGGCCATGGAGGCTCTCGTACCAAACTCCTCCGTAGTGGGTACCAGTGTTGTCGAGGCCAATCCGGCGCTATTAGAATCATGGCTGGCTTGTCTTGTCTGGCCTTCAAGAGTACCTTGGGTAGAAGAGGCAGAGGTGGAAAGGCATATACATGAAGATTGCTCCAACTGAATGACAGAGCGTCCACTTTCCAAGCTGTGGGATGAAACCGTTTTGTGCAAAACTTGGCAACTGGCAATTTAGTGGAGAAGCTTAACAGATCTATGTCTGGAGTTCCCCATGACACTGTCAACTTTGAAATACATGAGGATCCAATTTCCACCGTGAGGATCCACTATTTGTCTGCTCAATACATCTGCTAAGGAGTTCTGTGCTCCTGGTAGAAACCTTGCCTGAAGATTGAGGTGTAAACTGAGAGCAGTCTCCCACAAAATCATCGCTGCCTGCAAAGAGGGTACGAATGAGTTCCCCCTTGCTTGTTGATGTACCACATGACAGTAGTGTTGTCTGTTTGAATCAACACCTGCCCTGGGTGAAGTAAATCCTTGAAAGCCATCAATGCAAATTGGACTGCTAACATCTCCTTCAAGTTGATATGCAAATGTTGAAGTCTGACAGGCCACGTGTCTTGCACCCATTTTCCATTGAGGTGTGCTCCCCAAGCCTTGTCCGAGGCATCTGTCGTTAAAATCTGACTTGCCTCTGGTCGGGTCACAGAGAGTCCCTTGTTTAGGTGACATTCCTGAGCCCACCACAAAAATTCCTTCTGAATGCAAGGTATTATCTGAATGACAGTGTCCAGATCTTGGCAGTGTTGTGTCCATACGTTTTTGAGATACCATTGAAGCTTCCTCATATGCAGTTTGGCACTGGGAAGCACCAGAATACAAGATGCCATGAACCCCAAGGCTTGAAGGACTGTCCTTGCAGTCAGCCTGGACTGTAGAGACATTTGATGGAAATAAAGAGAAAGGCTTCTTTGTTTGTCCGGGGTCAAAAAGGCCATCTGGGAAGCTGTATTCAGTCTCACACCCAGAAAGCACATGTCCTGAGAGGGTACTAGACTGGACTTTGTTTCGTTCACAGAATACCCTAGGCATCTTAACACTACCATCACATACTGTAGATGCTGAAGAAGCTTGTCCTTGTCTTGTGCAATAATCAGGCAGTCGTCCAAATAAGGATAAATCTGTATTCCTCTCAACCTGAAAAGGCTATCACTGGAGCCAGAACATTTGTGAACACTCTGGGCGCAGTAGATAAGCCAAAGGGCAATGCAGAGAACTGATAATGTAAATTTCCAGCCAAAACGCAGGTACCTCCTGCAACTGGGCCTGATAGGAACATGAAGATAAGCCTCTTTAGATCCAGAGTTACCATCCAGTGATCTTTTCCCAGTAAAGGTAAAAGCTGTTGTAACGTCAACATTTTGAACTTTGGAATGTCCAAATAAGTGTTGAGGAGAGATAAATCCAAAATCGGTCTCCACGTGTTCCCTTTCTTTGGTACTAGAAACAGGCGAGAATAAAATCCTAGACCCACTTCTGACAGAGGGACTGGTTGTATAGCTCCCATTTGAAGAAGTAATGAAATCTGCTTGTGAGCCTCTATCCTTTGCCGAGGAGGAACGTCTGGCATGCCTTTGAAAGGAGGCAATGTATGGAAATAGAACTTGTAGCCTTGGTTTATAATGTCCAATACCCATTTGTCCTGGGTGATTAAAAGCCAGTTTTGCTTGAAGAGAGCTAGTTTTCCTCCCAAAGGAGCTGCCAGGCAAGAAGAATCTGGCAGCTGAAAATGCAGGTCATTGGGCCTGTTTACGAAAGGACTGACCCCTACCCTCACCAGCAGATTGAGCAGGCGAACTCCATGTTCTGGACCAGAAGGTACTCTGAGCTCTGCCCCTCCCACGTCTAGATCTACCCCTAGACTGAGAATCAGAAGAAGGGTACGTCCACCCCTTAGTAGGCCAATTTCTACTAAACTTTGGAGGTTGCACCTGCAAAAAATCTTTAACAGTCTGCATAGACTTAGCCTTGTCTTCCATTTTTTTCAAAACAGACTCCACAGGAGGACCAAACAACATGTCAGACTGTAAAGGGGCATCCAGAATTCTAGATTTAACATGCTCAGATAAATTCTGATCCTTAAGCCAGGCGTGCCTACGAAGAACTGAACCAGTGGCAGCCACTCTAGAAGAAGCCTGTAAAGCATCAAAACCACACTGCAAAGAATGCTTCCCCACCTGTTCAGATACATGCACCAAATCTTGCAATTCTTTACACTCTATGCCCTCTGCCAAAGCATCCACTTTAGATTTTAGCTGAGAAAGGAGGAAATTCTGATACTTCAACATATGAAACTGGCAATTTAAAGCCCTCATTGCTAAAGTAGAAGAGGTATACACCTTCTTACCCCATCTGTCCAAAGCTCTAGCTTCCTTATCTAGAGGGACCGGATTCTTAACAACAGAGGCTCTAACACCCTTAGGCCCCTGACTAATAGTTTCTGGGTCCGCCCTGGGACTCTTATACAGATATTTATGAGCCTCAGGTACCCTATAATACCTGTCTGGTTTAACTAGTGCAGGAGGCATAGAATCTGGATTAAAAGAAGCCTCCGAAAAAACATCCTGAACAACATCCAAAACAGGAGGTATAGCCAAGGGTCTGTGCTGTGGTAAAAACAAGAACTCCCTAAGTCTCTTCCTTGAATCTGAGAAATCCTGTCCTTCCCACTTAAAATCTCCCTAAGTCTCTTCCTTGAATCTGAGAAATCCTGTCCTTCCCACTTAAAATGCTCCCTCATAGAGTGTAGGGTTTCTGAAAATGAAAAATCCTCTGGAGGAGAAGCAGAAGGAGAGGAATCCTCTGCATTAGAATCAGAATAAGGAGGAAAATCTTGAATGTCTTCAGCAGAAGACTCTGAATCATCTGAGGCCTGCTCCAAACTTTCTAACTCTGGCTCTACCCTGGGCCTCTTATCAGGAGGGGGCATAGAACCTCTAATTAAAGTAATCAAATCTTCTGCCATTTTAAGCATGTGCTTTTTAGGCACAGACCCTGAAGAACCAGAACTGACACCAGAGGAAGGCAATACAGACCTGCCCTTAGAAGGAGCCTTAGAAACAGTAGCAGAAGGCCTAACCACCTTAGGCATAGAAGGGAGAACAGTAACCTGAGAGGCCCCTTCAGCCTGACCTGCCTCCTGTGAGGCCACATCTTGTAAAATCAAAGTTTCCCCCTGGGACTCAACAGAAACTTCAGCCGGATCCACCTGCACTGTAGCCTCTAAAGGACCGGCGTCCGAAACAGACGAATCATCCTGCCTAGGCTTTAAAGATTTGTCTTTACGCTTCTTCGTGGAAGCGGGCGTCGGAGGATCCGACGGCATAATATAATTACACCGCTTGCCAAAGACTAACCTAGCGCAATCTAACCTTCGTTTTATAGTGCGCTTATTAAACCTAGCACAAAACCGACACCCAACTACGCCGTGCTCGTCCCAAACAAGGAATACAAAGCAGTAGTAATCCCTATGCGTATCTGTTTCCCACAAGAAATACAATTATTCACTTTTTCTGACATCCGTAAATAATTGAGGCAAGAAAAACAAAAATATTCCCCAACGGGTACTTAGCCCAACTTGGTATCGGTCTGAAACTCCGAAAATGAAAATTTCAGAACGCCAACGGCACTTGCAACGCTGCTTCTGCATCGGACCATGCGGCAAAAAAGACTGAGGATATGACGTCGGTCATGCGCTTTTATACCCTGACGCTCTGATGTCAGAGCTGAGCGCCCATGACCGACGTCAGCCTAATACTTTGGTATTCGGGCCGACCGAGGACAGCGGACTACCCATAAGTAAGGACTGCAGCAATGTGAGATGAAGAACATCTTCCCACAGATGGATGAAATGCTGGAAGATCCACTGATCTAGTCTCCATTCATGCGGGTCTGACTCTGTGCAACTCAGCTTGTCTTGTCACATAGTTTTTCTCTAACAGAATGCAAGATGCCTGTAAAATGAGACTGTGTGCAAAGTTACAATCTGCAAAGGGAGTAAACTGTGGTATTGTATGTAGCTATCTGAAGAGGTCCTGGGGACCACAGATGATTTAGAGAGAGATAGCATCCCCTTTTATGTTTATGTGCTTTTGTCCATTTGTAAACTTTGCACTTTTATCCACTTGACACTGTTCCTCAATCAAAATTTGTTGTGACAGACTGCTTTGAAGCAACAAGGGAGATCTGGATTCAAGAATATCAGAGGTCTCCACCAAGTAATTTCTCATTTTACACATCTCAGAAATGGAATTTAAGAAACGAGTGCTGATGCTGGGACCAGAGAGACTTCAGATACCACTGTCTATTTCTCATGTGGAGTCTTGCAAGAAGTATCATGATAATATAGAAGCCAGGAAACCAGAATCCTGAAGTATCGCTTGCAGTGACAGAAGTCTGAGTGGAAAACTGGAATAAATCTCAATAGACATCAATTTTTTTTTTTCAGTGGAAAAAAAGCTTTTTGTTCTAAGGTCTCCAGCAGGCACTCTAGAAACACAATCCAGTGTGGTTGGGTCAAAAATGACTTTTGCATCTTCTCTTGAAGTTCCAGCCTGCATAAGAGATCTTTTACCCAGGTGAGGTATTCCTGACACTCCCAAAAAGACTTTGTAAGCATAAGTTATTCAAATATAGCAAAATGTGACTAACTTGCAGCCTGTAATGGGGTAAGACAAGAGTTATATATCTTGCACACTCTTGGAGAAGGGGACAGCCCACAGGCAGAGAACTGATAATTGATCCAGACACACCAAACCTTAAAAACACCTGAAATCTGGAAGAAAAGGAATGTGATAAGCATCTTTTAAACCCAAGATTACTAAATTTGTGTAAAAAAACATAAAACAATATAGCTACCAAGGCACTGAAGTATAATCGATAAAAAAGGATCAGTTACCATGGATATGAACTTTCCTACTGTCTCCGCTACCAGGTTGGTGAATATGGGCATCCTGAAGCAATGTAGAAATTGCCTCATGTTTCCTGACAACCAGTTAATTCTTAAACTGATATGGTATATGAGAGATGTATTTACACAAGGTCACTGGAGGCAAAGCTCTCACATGAAAGTACTCCTAATGTCAATAAGGTTGTCAGTAGTACACGCTGCACCCATCACTCACAATTCAAAGCAGACGTATAGACCCGCATATGCTGAGGCACTTGCATGTAACCTTCCTAAACCACAAAGACCTCCTAGATGAAGTACACAAAATATCCTCAGCAATCGTTCTTTCAAAACAACACCCACATCAACACATACAGTTACATCTCATGGAGCCTCTACCTCCAAGCCCATAATGCAAGTCACCACACAATCCAGCATTCTAGTCACTGGAGACTCCATCATGACACACACTAATGTCTCCATCACCAGGCTGAGTAAGTAGAAAGTTACGGTTAGTTGCTTATCAGGGGCTAAGATCCACCACATTACCCATGCACTCAGGTCACTGGACCACAATTACCAATATAACTCAGTCATAGTCCATGTGGGAGTAAATGACCTGAGATGTACCTCTCTAGACTATAAGAAGAGAGATATCAAAGAGCTCTCAGAATATATGTCTCAGGGTGGTATGAGCTTAGCATTGAGCAGCATTTTACCTTCTCCAAGGATGATGCCACAGTATGAACAAAAAAATGATTGACTTTAATAATTGGCTTAGTTTCTGGTGTCATTCTAAGGGGGTGCAATATTTGTAAGTATGGAAGGAGATGGTCAACAGACCACACTGCTTTGCCAGGGATGGTCTGCACCTCTCCCCTCTAGGCTTCCGAATATTAGCTAAAACATTGTTTTCCCCCATAGTGCTTTTTTAGGCAATGCCAAACTGAAATTACTCCAACATAAATCAAAACCAAGAAAATCTAAAGGTATTACTGGTCAGTGCTAGTATTCTAAACAAAAAACTCCACTCCCTAGAAACTCTCTTTACCCTAGAGAATGCTGATGTCTGTGCAGTCACTGAGACATGGTTTAAAGCCGCAGAGAGCACACCAACAGTGCAAGGTTATAATGCTTTCCACACATTTAGGCCAGCTACTTCACAGGCAGGGACTAAAGGTGCAGGTCTCGCTATTTACATCAAAAATAAATATTTTTCAAGGCTGATCAAACAAGACAATGCACCTGAGTTGCTCCATGTTCAAATCACCATGGGTAAACTCCAATACCACTTCCTTGCAAGCTATAGGTCCCCCTCTATGACCCAGGAAACCCATCCCATGTATTTAAACCTATTAGAAACACTAACTATTTAACCAAATACCATATTCATGGGAGACTTTAATGCCCCACTATTAACTGGGAATCCTATATGACACCAAACGCACAGGCACAGATATTCCTGGATTTTGTAAACACAAACTCCCTAGAACATAGTCAATACATCATCCAGGGGTTTGACCATACTGGCTCTGTCCTCATTAATATGAGAGACTGCTGCATACCCCCTACTATAATGCCTTCCCTGGTAAGGTAAGACCACAAAATGGTCTCCTTTGAAGTAAAAATAAAACCTGGAACCTGAGCTAAACCTGGAATATTCAGGAACTATACTAAGGTTAACCTCCTGTTATTAAATGAG
Source organism: Protopterus annectens (assembly GCF_019279795.1). Taxonomy (NCBI): domain Eukaryota; kingdom Metazoa; phylum Chordata; order Ceratodontiformes; family Protopteridae; genus Protopterus; species Protopterus annectens. The sequence continues at coordinate 1,124,611,923 of NC_056728.1, forward strand.
AACCTGGCAAAATCTCAAGCCCCCATAAACCCTGTGAACACTTCTGCCTATGCAGAACCGTTCACAGAAACCCTGTACAAGCATGTTAATAGCTGCATAGAGGCAGCTGCACCAACCAGGAAGCAGTACAGAACTAACTCAAAAAACAAGCCACCCTCGTGGAATCTCAAAATCAATTGACTGTATAACAAGAGGAAGAAAATTATGGCAAAAATTCAGAGGTGCAGAACTTAGTAGGATAAAAGAACTCTCAAACTAAACAAACAAATCAGAGAACAAAAAGTCTACCAAAGCTAAATTTGAGGTAAGTTTGGCCTCCCAGGCCAAGAACAACCACAAAGTATTCTTTAGCCATATCTGCAACCTCAAAGGCAATACACAATTGTGTACAGAGCTCATTGTAAATGGAGCCACCTATATTAAGTAAGAAGATACAGCAAACCTCCTGGCTGATAAATTCAGCTCCAACTTTACTACACTCTCTCCCCTCAACCTTCCCTGAGGAAATATCATCAAGTACAACTCCCCTTACTATCACTAGGGAACAGGTCCTTAATGCTCTCTCTAAGACCAAGAATACTGCATCAATGGGCCCAGACAATATCCCAGGATGCCTTCTAAATAGCATGAAACATGACCTATCAGGGCCTCTGGAATTACTATTTAACTGTAGCCTCCAAACAGGCTTCGTGCCTCATGAATGCAGAAAGGCAACAGTCATCCCTGTGCACAAAGGTTGGCCATCTACAGACCCGGGAAACTACTGACCCATAAGTCTCACTATTCTTATATGAAAACCCATGGAAAGAATTATCATGGAGATGATCAACAGAGATATGGTAAACCTCCAGACACTGGACCCAACCCAGTTTGGTTTCGTCAAGGGCAGATCATGTCTACTCAGACTGGTGGACTTCTTTGAGAAGGTCACCAAAGCAACAGAGGAGGGCAAAATCATTCAAACTGCCTACCTTATCCTGGCCAAGTCATTTGACACAATACCGTACTCAGTCATTGTTGACAAACTTAAGAGGTTAGGTACAAACCTGTATGTCACCCGGTGGATAGCCAACTGGCTCATAGACAGGACCCAGGAAGTTAGAATTTGGCAATACACCTCTACAAAGAGGCCAGTCACAAGTGGAGTCCCTCAGGGATCAGCCCTTGGATCGCTCCTTTTTGGCACTTACTTCTCAGAAGTCAAGGCCAATGTCAGTGGTCTCTGGCTGACTAAATTTGCAGATGACTGCAAATTAGGAGTGGTCATTGAATCTTACAATGACACAAATGTTCCCCAGGAGGGGCTGACACAGACAAGCAACAGAGTCATGGACTAAAGCTAAATGCCAAGAAATGCATAATAGTATCCTTTGAGAAGTTATCCATCCCTGGAAACTATCACATTGACAACACACCCCTTAGAGTTGACCCAGTAGTCAGGTACTTAGGGACGCGCATTGAAAGTAATCTAGCCTTTGATCATCACATGTCTACAGTGGTGAGGAAATCAATCTATGTTGAGCAACTTGTAAACAAAGGTATGGCATCTAGTTCCAAGGAAATCATTGTTCCACTGTATTCAGCATTCATCAGACCTATCATTGAGTACAATGCTCCCTTTGGTATGTACCTAACCAGGCAAATCCAACAGTTGGAATGTTCAGAGAGGTTCCTCACTAAAAGAATACAGGGTGTAAGTAATATGCCCTATGCAGATCCCTGTATTCTGTCTCCTACAGGCTTTTTGATTTTGGGGAGGGGGGGGGATCTATGCCTGGCATATAGAGCACTGTCAGACCCAACTCTGATGGACCTCCTGCATTATCCACAAAACATACAGCACCAGAATTACCCATTCTAAAGACTTAAACCTTGCCTGTGATATAAATAGGACCTGCTGGAGAGATAGGTATGCATCCCAGAGACTACCCCGTCTATAAAACAGGCTCCCCACCCATATGAAGCAGAGTTCCTCCCTAACCCAATTCAAGTGGAACTTGGATAATTGGATGGGAAATCAGAAATTCATCTCTGGTTTGGCACCCATGTCTCTAATGGACACAGGTAACCTGTAAATGGTTCATCTCCCAGGCCCATGCTTACACTTATCAAGGGTATCAGAACTTGTCAGAGGTTTGAGATGCATGGCTAGGCTTAAAAAGGCCCTTGTGGTCATTAGCCTAGTATGAATCCATAAATGAACTTTAATAAAATTGAATAAAACACAACAGATGAGTGTTTTCACATTGAGTGCCATGGTAACCATATTGTTTTAGGTTTTTTCACATGGTTGTTTTTACAATTTACGGTTCTTATTTGTCTGTTGACCATTGGTTTTCTCTTTAAAGGTTACTAAATTCAAAGAAAGAAGTGGTAAAAGGTTGTGTGAAGTGAAAGTATTTTGAACTAGGGTAGCATCATAAACTGATTTAGGAAAGAACTGGTATGCAGGAATTCTTTCTTTGGCACTAAAAGCATTCTTGAATAAAATCCTCCCACCTGGGAAGGAGGAATTGCTTCTAGTATCCAATGAGACAGCATGTGATGTAGAACAGGAGGGCAAAGAAGGGTTTGGTCTGGCGGATGAAGAGGAATCTCCTAAAATGGAAGAAATTCCTCCTACTGTCATCTATATCCTAGTCGGATGAGTTTCACAACCCACATGTCTGAAACAATCTGTTGCAAGAGATAGAAAATGACAGTCAGACTTTCCAGGCTGGAGGTAGGGGGCAGGTGGCAGGGAACAAAGTCCCTTAAATAGTCACTCTGCCTCATTTGGCTGTCTTTTCTTTTAAGGGTTCCAGCTTTCTTTTTGGAACTTCCCAGCTATTCCTTTTTAAATGACTGCTTAACAGCAAAACTGGAAAAGGGAGCAGAAAATCCCTTGGAAAATTTAGAGAAAGAGAGCTGAAAAAAGTACAGTTGTGTACACTTACCATAAATGTAGATGTTAGAGTGTATTCACTGTTGCAGTCATTACATTTGGGTAATCTGCTGGCAGGTTGCCCTCAGTCGGCCTAATCAACAAAGTCTTGGGTCCTGCGTCGGTTGCTGTCCATGACATCAGGTCGTCAGGGGTATAAAACATGCAGCCGACGCCATTTTCATCAGTTTTTCTTGCCCCAGATGTCAGGTGCCCCCCAAATGGGGAGCAATATATATATATATATATATATATATAAATATATATATATATATATGCATGTAATTTAGAACACAAAAAAAATATACTTCCAAATAAAAGCAAATGCACCAAAAAGGCTTTTGAGCATAGTAAAGGAAAAAAGAGGTATAGTAAGAGAAAAACAAGGGGCTAGCGGGTGGGTAACCAGGACTGCAACAGTGAATACACTCGAACATCTACATTTATGGTAAGTGTACACAACTGTACTATGTTCTTCGTGTTTCACTGTTGCAGTCATTACATTTGGGTAGAATCCCAAAGCTATGGTTGGGAGGATGGAATTATACAGCATTAGGAGCAGCTATAAGACTCTGCAGGACAGCAGTTGCAAAGCCTGCTCTGGATTTAGAGAAGAGAGGTAAATGGTAATGCTTGGTGAACGTATGAACTGAGCTCCAGGTAGCAGCTTCTAGAATGTCTCTGGCAGGAACCCCTCTGAGAAATGCTGCAGAAGTAGATGCAGCTCTGGTGGAATGGGACCTGATCCCCTTGGGGACAGGTTTACCATGGTGCATGTAGCAGAAATGAATACAATGGCTTATTTATTTTGAAATAGTCTGCTTTGAAATAGCCTTTCCCTCTACCCCTGAAGCAAATGTCACAAGTAATTGCTCAGATTTTCTTAGAGATTCTGTCCTGTTTAAGTAGAATCTTAGTTGTCTGTGTACATCCAATGAATGCAAAATCTGCTCACCGTTGTTCTGTGGATTTGGGAAAAAAGGTTGGAAGATGAATGGTCTGATTAAGAGCCACACTAGGTACCACTTTAGGCATAAAGGATGGATTGGTCCCGAGAGCCACCCTGTCCGGGTAAAAGATAATAAAAGGATCCACTGCCATGAGAGCCTGTAGTTTTGAAATCCTTTTAGATGAAGTGACTGCTAAAGGAAAAGCTGTCTTCCAAGAGAGACATTTTATGTCTGCAATAGCAGCTGGTTTAAAAGGAGGTAGGGTTAGTTTTTCCAATACAAAATTGTGGTCCCATGCAGGAGTTGGTGCTCTCCTGGGAGGTCTTAAATTTTTGGCCTCTCTGAGGTATTGCTTTAGCAGGGGATGAGAAAAGAGGGGAGGCTCTCTATTGTTGTTGTGTATTTCGGCTTTTCCCGGTTAGGGGTCGCCACAATGAAACTCCGGTCCGCTAATGATTGACAGTAGATTTTTACGTACAGAGTTGCCAGCTCTGATGCACAACCTTCAATGAAGGTACACCCATTCACGCACGTTTCCACACAGAAGACGCTCTAGCTGAGAATCAAACAGGACAACATCTGAGGCTCTGTGTTGTAATGAGCTGAAATGGCAGCGGCATGGATTTTTATGGAAGAAAAAGATAGGCCCTTGTGAAGCATCTCAGTTAAATATTGCAGAATCTGAGGAATATTGGGCATTGCTGTGCTTATTCCTTGTGCCTGGTTCCAGGCACAGAATCTTTTCCATTTATGAGCATAAGATTTTCTAGTGCTAGGCCTTCTAGCCTCCAAAATGACATCCAATACAGGCTTGCTGAGAGATGTAACTGGTGAAATTAGTTGATTAGCCATGCTGCAAGATTCAGAGTTTGGAACTGAGAGTGCAGAATTTGATAGTTCTGCTGAGACAGTAGATAAGGTGTCTGAGGCAGGTACCATGGAGGAAGGTGTGACATACTGCGTAGAAGTGAGTACCAGTGTTGGCGAGGCCACTCTGGAGCAGTCAGAATAATTTTTGGATTTTCCTATCTGACTTTTAGTAAGACCTTGGAGAGCAGAGGCAGAGGGGGAAAGGCATAGACTGATAGGTTTTTCCAGCTGAAGGATAGAGCATCCACTTTCCAAGCTTTTTTTGTGATGAATTCTTGTGCAGAATTTGTCCAACTGATAGTTTTGAGGTGAGGCAAAAAGATCTATGTCCAGGTTCCCCCATTTGCGTGTCAACATGATGAAGATTTGCGGATCCAGTTTCCATTCGTGTGGGTCCATAAGATTTCTGCTTAGTTCGTCTGCCAGAGTATTTTGCTTTCCTGGCAGGAATTGAGCTTGTAGATGTATTTGGTAAGTCAAGGCCGTGTTCCACAAGGCCTTGGCTAGTCTGCAAAGGGGGTAGGAATGGGTACCCCCCTGCTTGTTTATGTACCACATGACTGTGGTGTTATCTGCCTTTATCAGTAGTTGTCCTGGATGAAGATAGTCCCTGAAGGCTGTCAGAGCATTCTGTACAGCTAGCATCTCTTTCTGGTTGATTTGTAGGTGCATTTGATTTGGGCTCCATTGGCCTTGAATGCATCTCCCTGCCAGGTGCGCCCCCCCCCCAAGCATAATCTGATGCATCTGTAGTCAGGGTTTGGGTGGCAGGGGGTGGAATGAAAGACAGTCCCTTGTTTTGGTGACAGGCCTCTGCCCACCATAGGAACTCTTGCTGCAGGCAAGGAATGATAGGAATCATTGTTTCCAGGCTGTGACAATGTTGACTCCATAAGCTTTTTAGGTACCACTGAAGTTTCCTCATATGCAGACTTGCATATGGAATTAGAAGGATGCAGGAAGCCATGAACCCCAAGGCCTGCAGAATTTGTCTTGCAGATAACTGGGTTTTTGTGGCCACTTGTTTGAAGTAAGTCATCAATTGGATTTGTTTTTCTGGCGTGAGGTAAGTCATCTGGGCAGTTGTATTCAAGCTTGCACCCAGGAATTTAATTATTTCAGAGGGTACCAGTTGTAATTTCTTTTCGTTTATGGTGTATCCTAGGCAAGTTAGAAGCCTTTTTACAAACGCCAGATGCTGTAAAAGACTGTCTTTGTTTTCTGCCTGAATTAGACAATCATCCAGATAAGGATAAATTTGAATGTTTCTTTGTCTGCAAAATGCAATTACTGGTGCCAGGCACTTTGTGAAGACCCTGGGCGCAGTAGATAAGCCAAAGGGCAGTGCAGAGAACTGGTATTGCAAATAGCCTGCTTTGAAGTGGAGATATCTTCTGCAAGATTCCCTGATTGGGATATGCAGGTAGGCCTATTAAGTATAGAGTTACCAACCAGGCATAAGCAGTAACTGTTGTAGAGTCAGCATCTTGAATTTTGGAATGTCCAGGAATGTATTTAGAATGGATATGTCCAGAATTGGACGCCATGATTTGCCTTTTCTGGGTACCAGGAAAAGTCCTGAATAAAAACCTTGTCCCTTTTCCTTTTCTGGTACTGGTTGAATAGCCCCCATATTCATGAGGGACATAACTTTTTTCTGGGCCTCTGCCCACTGATTTGGAGGCAGATCTGGCCATCCATTTGGAATTGGCAACATGTGGAAATGAAATCTGTATCCCTGGGATACTATATTTAAAACCCAATTGTCCTGGGTAATTACATGCCAATTTTGTGCATGAAGTGCTAGTTTTCCCCCAAAGGGGCTGCCAAAAGATAAGTGCTTGGAAATGGCAGAGGAAAGTCATTGAGACTGTTTACCGTAGGGAGGTGCCTTGCTACTTCCAGATTTGGAGGTGGGGGCACCCCATTGTTTTGTTCTGCAAGTTCCTTGTGACTGAAACCTGGAGCCTTTGGAGTGTCTGGGTTTGACCTGAGTGGCTCTGCTCGGTACTGGAAAGGACCAATTCTTAGTAGGCCAGTGCCCACTGAACCTGGGTGGCTGCACTTGTAGGAAATCTTTTGCAGTTTGTATAGATTTAGCTTTGTCTTCCGTCTTTTTCAAAACTTATTCTGCCTTATTACCAAATAGACAGTCCTGTTGTAAAGGAGCAGCCAACAATTTTGCTTTAACATGATCAGGCAAATTTTTCTCCTTGAGCCAAGCATGCCTTCTTATCACAGATCCAGTTGCAGCGGCCATGCAAGAGGCCTCTAAGGAATCTAAACGACATTGCAAAGTATGCTTTCCAACTTGTTCAGCTGAATGCAATAAATCCTGTAACTCTTTATTTTCCACACAGTCAGAAATCAACATAATTTTATGTTTACGTAAGCCCCTGACATGCTGTTGATATTTAAGCATATGAAATTGACAGTTTAAAGCCCTGATTGCCAAGGTTGCAGACGTGTAAACCTTCTTACCCCATCTATCCAGCGCCCTGGAGTCTCTAGCTGAAGGGGTAGGATATTTAGCAGTAGAAGCCTTAACACCCTTGGGACACTGAGAAATAGTTTCAGGGTCAGCAGTAGGGTTTTTAAAAAGGAATTTGTGGGAGTCAGGAACCCTGTAATATCTGTCTGGCTTACTAGGAGCCAGAGGCAGGGAATCAGGAGTCATGCTGGATTCTGAGAAAACATCATCAACAATGTCTAGAACAGGAGGTATAGCCAAAGGCCTATGCTGCTTAGGTAGAAGTAGGAAATCCCTAAGCCTCTTTTTGGATTCTGAAAAATCCTGACTCTCCCAATGAAAATGTTCCCTTAAGGTATGCAAAGTTTCTCCAAAAGAAAAATCCTCAGGAGGAGAAGCATAAGGGATGGATTCTTCTGCATCAGAGTCCTCATAAGGTGGACTAGATAATTCCTGATCAGAAGAGGAATCAGAAGAAATGGAAACCTGATCTTAAGATTCATAATCAGTGCCTTGCCTAGGCCTCTTAGCAGGAGGGGGTTGGGAACCCCTGATCAAGGTAATTAAATCCTCAGCCATTTTGATCATTTGTTTTTCAGGCATAGGGGCCTGTGCACGTGGCCGAAGCGTCGGTTTTTTAGAAACAGAAGTTGATTTTGGCCTTGGTTTTGAAGATGGCGTTGGTTTAATATACAAATCTTTAGGCCTGAAAACACCCTCAGAAGTCAGTGCCTGCACAGCGGCTCCGGACCCACCTAAGTTAGAGACATCCGCGGGTTCAATACTTAAAGTGTCTCGCAGCATTCCGGACTCCGAATGGGTCTCAGTAGAGGGCTGCGAATCAAAAGTAGCGGGTTATCAGGGGCTGCGAAAGCGCCTCACTGAGTACTGGCGAACCGGCGACTGGCTTAGGAAAAGCTTTGTTGGTTTTGGACCTCGACGGTCTGTCTCTGTCTTTTTCTTTGCATTTTTTGTGAATTTCGGTAGTCGGATTGTTAACCAACGGTGTTTCTGGATAGTTAAATCTTGAGCCAAAGTATTTAGATGCAAAAATATACCGACACGTAATAGTGCGTTGGTTAAATTTAGCACAAAACCGACAGCAAGGCAGGTTGTGGTCGGGGCCTAGGCAAGGAATACAGTACAAATGAAAATCTTTATGAGGTATTTGCTTCCCACAGGTAATACTATTAACTTTTACTGACATCGGTAAGGAGCAAGAAAAAGTTTCCCCAACGGGGTACTTAGCTTTAGGTTGAAGACTTTGGTTCTGAAACCGAAAACGAAAATTTCATGAGTCGGCTGACTGGCACTTGCAAACTGCTTCTGGCACCACGCGGCAAGAAAGACTGATGAAAACGGCATTGGCTGCATGTTTTATACCCCAGACGTCATGGAAGAAGGGACAGCAACCGACGCAGGATCCAAGACTTTGTTAATCAGGCCGACTGAGGGCAGCCTGCCAGCAGATTACCCAAATGTAATGACTGCAGCAGTGAAACACGAAGAACATCCTAAGAAATTCTCTGAATCAGTTTACCTCTCATCACTTTTTGATGAGCAGAGGGTCCAAAGCATAATCTCTTTTCAAACAGAATTCTATATTTCATTTTTTTTATATCATCTGAGAGGTCCTGAGAATGCAGCCAGGCAAAGCTTCCTAAAACAGTACCAGTAGCAACAACCCTTGAAGTAGTATCTACAGAATAATAAACACAGTTTAAACAATGAATAGTAACACAAGAACTTTAAGAAACTACACTACACAAAGCAGATTTTTCCTCACAAGAGGAACCTGCAGCTAAAACATTCCATTAACATATGAGCTGGCCATTCAGAATTCTAAAAATCAAAGTTGCAGAAGCATACGCTTTTTCCCCAAACTTAGTACCTTGAAGTCTTTCGATAACTTTACCATCCTTGTCCGAAGGATTAGAATTAACAAAATAGCAGCAGTTGGATTAATTAAAACTGTGCATGCCGGACCAGGTCTGCGATTGGGGTACAAAAATTTGAAAAACTGAGGAACTTTGTAAATTATATTTGTTTTGTTAAAGGTATTGGGTTGACTGACAGGGAAACCACAAGCTGTGGCAAAAACATCCTCCGTTGCTGAGAGAACTGGGGTGAAGGTTAAAGGTTCTCGGAATTACAGGCATAGCAATCCATAGTACATTCTAAGCAGCTGAGAAACTTCATTGTTCTCCCAATGAAAGCACTGGCAAATTCTAGAAATAGTCTCAGAGAAGAGGATTCCCTCACAGGGAGAGTCAGATATCATACTCTCCTACAATCTAAATCAGAAATCTAAGGAGAAAAAGCTGTATATGTCCCTTTATACTCCCCTACAGATTCCACATCTTGAAACTCCTCAAGGAAAGAACAATCTCTTTCCTTTTACAAGACATCACCTTACAAGAAAAAAGTCAACAGCCTGCAAATGACCATGAACCAAACACAATAAATTACTTCTTTCCACAGAAAGTGACACATGAGAGGATAAATGTTTAGTTTTCTGACTCTGACAGGAAAGCTGGGGCAAGCATACTTAAGTACTGCCAGCAACAGCTTTCCGAGGGATGGACACAATATTCTGGTTAAGCAATGGCACATCTCCTGCTCCTTCTCCCAAGACCAACAAAAGACTCTCTCCCATGGCTACTGAGGGGACCCCTACAGATGCAGAGGATGTAGCTAACACTCACGTCCATGCTGGCTGTATGGACAACACCACAGGGATCTGAAGAAAAGGATGAGTGGTCTGAAGAATCAAATTTGGCCACAGCAGTGTCACCCACCTGCAGCTGTGGCAAATTATCAGACTACCGTGGCAGCATTTTGAGGCTGGAAGAAAGTCCAACAGAGGAACCAGTAGTTATTTTCCATGGTAAACCCAAAAATGGTGCGTCTCCGGGGAAGGTTTAGCAGCAATAGTCAAAACAGAAAAACAGTCGCTTTTCTCCACAAAAAAAACATAATAAACAGCACTTTATTTTACTTTTGGGGCCGGGGGAATGTTTAAACACAATTTCTCCACAGAAAAAGTATTTTTTTACTTTTTGTTAAGAACTTGTTATAAGTTAAGTGCACACCTGTTTAAAAGTGCATAAAAGCAATGTGACAGTCAATAAAAATACTTTTCTGCAGATTTTAAATAGTTGTTTAGCACAAAAAAAAAACAACTGAAAAATAATGTGGTAGGTTTTTCTGCAAGGGAACTTATTTGCTTAGCAATGGAAACTGTGTTAGCAACAGCAAGAAAGCTCTGAAGGACTTGGCACATAAACCTGTCTTTTTAGTCAGTTCAACTTGAGTAGACTAACAGTTGGGGTGTGTGTGTAAGGTGCCCTGAAGCTCTGGAAGCTATCCGTCTGTTATACTCTGTGCATGATACAACCCAAATAGTTTACACTACTGCAGCTGTGATCAAAATAAAGAACATCTACAAATTACAGGGTCAAACAATCATCATGTGTCATGTTCTGTGCACTGCTGTTGCTATTTAGCTTCAAAATTTCTAAACTTAAAACTTGTTTAAATTACTGAAAACTTACCTGCACAGGATGCAAGGCTTTGCGATTTTCTGAATAACATCTCTGTATCTGTTTGTGAAGTTTCTTGATGTCCTAGTAATCAAAATGAAAAAAAAACAAAAGTATACTTAAAGACAATGAAATATGAAGTAAAAGAATGCATAGACAAGATAAGCAAAACTTATGCACTGTAAATTTTCCCCATTTAATGTCAGCCAGTATAGGCTCAAATTTCAGTTTAAGCGCATAAGCTTTCTGTATACTAAAATGTAGTTCTGTCTAGAATTGAAGGAATCCCTACAACACTGGGTTACAGAAACTCTGCCTATACTACAATAAAGACTTACTGCAAACACTTTTCAAATTAATTCTGTGCTCGTCGGCAAATATCAAAAAACTTTCCAGTACATGGGGCAAAAATATTGCTTTTCAGCAAAAGTTACAAGTATCTTGGCATCCAACTCAAAGCTCACTCTCTCGCATTCCTCAAACATGCAGAAATCTTTAAAAAAGGGGACTTTTAATGAACTTGGACTTTCTCAAAAACTTGTGTTTCAGCACCACACCTATATTCTGTAAACCTATTGCCAAACACATTTTATCTTTTAAACATGAATATAGTCTTCCACTGCTTAGCTTATGCAACCTTCAAAATACATTACTGTTAATAAACATTGAACAAAACATGCTTATTATCTATACATATGCTATTTTTACACTCACTGTCATTTACTTAATTCCACAAACAAAATAATCAATTTTCCTATTTTCATTAACAACAGTCAGACTCTTACTTAAACTTTCTGTACACTTATACAGTTAAGATTTCTTTAGACACCCAACATTACATGCTTAGATCACAGCATTCGGGTACTATCATACTAAAGAAGCACCCCCACACACACACACACCTTCTTGCTGGTCTGAATTGCCATTTCTTGTGATATTAGCAACCTCAATGAATTCTGCTTTTTCTTGAATGCTCTTTTAAAATACTTCACAAACTTATCTCAATATAACTACTTCAAAATGAGTTAAACTGGAGACTATCCAACTGTTTCCTCCTTAAAACACATAAATCCTCATGTTTCATAAATTAAGGTTATGTAATGCCCATTGGGATAGATCTGTGTTGTCTGTTGCTGTCCTTCCTCAATGAATGGGTTTTGAAACTGAACTCAGATCAGACTTCACCTCCTTTATCAGACTTTAGGATCCTTAGCTCAGGCTCTTTCCCTTACCCATAATCCATTTCTGTCCCCATCACTTCAGATTTGAGTTTGCCTACAGTCCTCTGGAAAGCAATTAGATACATGTAGCTCAATACAGATGAAACAAAGAAAGGGTAATTAAAGTCAAAAGAAATTCTGCACTGGAGCTGTAAAAGCAATAACTTCGACCCAAATGGCAGGTTAGAAGAGTGATACCAGAAGTCTAAAACATGGAAAAACCTTTGTGAAATGGAAGGAGGATGGAGGGAGTGGAGTTGAAGGATGGAAACAAGCACAGATCTGTTTGTATGGCAAGTACATAACTTTTGTATCCGATGTTGTCTTTTGTCTTTTGTTTTTTCCATCCATTCCTCAACAAATGGGATAGATTCCCCGGCTACTTATGTTACCAGGGTGGTATCATGGAAGGATGCTCCAGAAGATGGCAGAACTGATAATGCTGGAAATCAGATCCAATTTGTAGTGAAAAATAAAGGTATAAATCTTAGACCATGTAGCAGCAGCAGAGATGCCATCAACTGAGCCCCTAGGGAAAAAACAAAGGCCAAAGAAGCAGACACAGACCTTGTCGAATGTGCCCTTGGTGGTCTTGGTAAAGGTGGACCTATGTCATGATACACTTGGGTAATGCAGGTAGTTACCATCTGCCTAAGGTAACCTTAGAAACTACTTGTGTCAACTTTTTTTAAGGATACAAATAGCTGATCCTACTTCCTGAAGGGTTTGGTTCAATGAAGACAGAAACGTAACTGCCTGTGCAGATCTCCCAAGTCTAATATGTATTCACCTTTATCAGAAAATTTTGTGAAGAATGCTGCTTTGACTGAGAGAAGTCTCTACAGCTACTTTACGTAAGGTGGAGGGGATGGTTCATAAGGAAACTCTATCCTTATAAAAAATGATATATGGTGGCTGGCAAGACAAAACCTAAATTTCAGACGTGTCTGGCAGAGTGCTTGGCCACTTGACAAGCAGAGTGCAGTAAATCTGCCAAGTCTTTTGAAATGGCACAGTGAGAAACGGTATCAATCTTCTGTTTTAACTGTTCCAAAATGTGCTGTTGATATTTTAACATATGGAAATGACAATTGAGTGCTCTGATAGCTACGGTTGCAGAGGTGTATACTTTTTTACCCGTTCTGTTCAGAGCTCTGGAGTCCTTGTAAGAATGAAGAGGATTCTTGGCAGAACTAGTCTTAACTCCTTTAGGTCCCTGTGCAATGATCTCTGGGTATGCAGCAGGATTTCTGTACAGGTTTACTGGGAGCAGGAGGGAGGGCATCAGGGGCAACGTTGGATTCGAGGAAAACATCATCCACCACTTCTAAAATAGGTGGGATGGCCAGGGGTCTGTGTTGGGGCAGGTCCAGAAACCCTCTAAGTCTTTTCTTAGACTGTGGAAAGTCCTGAGATTCCCACTGGAAATGTTCCCTGAGGGAGTGAAGGGTTTCCTCAAAGGAAAGGTCCTCTGGAGGGGAGGCAGAATGGATGGATTCCTCTGCATCTGAATCCTCATAAGCAGTTAAGGGATGATGTTCCTTTTCAATAACCGAATAGTCACATTCCTCAGAATCCTGTTCTGTCATTATTTCTGGGGAAGGGTGTTTTTTCCTTTTAGAAGTAGTGGCCTGACGGCCCCGGATAAAGGAGATGAGATTATCTGCCATTTTAAGCATTTCTGCTTGGGGTGGTGAAACAGTAGCAAGATGGTGGCTAGAAGAAGATTTCCTAGGAGTGGTCTGGCTTCTAAGCCTGACAGAATCCATCAGTCTGACAGAAAGGGTAGTCAGATGTGAAGACATTGGTTTTTGTGTAGATTTGGTAGTGCGAAAGGCCTCCTCGGAAGCTGGTGCCTGCGTTGCAGCTCCGGACCCAACCGAGGCAGAGACAGCCAAAGGCTCGGAAGACGAAGAAGATTTCTGCAGCATACCAGACTCCGAAGGGTTCTCCGTGGAGGCCTGCGTAGATATTGAATCGGTCATCAGGGGTTGTGAAAGCACCTCACTGAATTCCGGAGAACTGACTACCTGCTTAGTGGTAGCATCGTAGGAAGGCTTAGCCTTGTGTGGTCTGTCTCTATCTTTAGCTCTAAGTTTTTTCGGAATGTCCACATATTGTTGGCTGACAGACGCCATATCGGAATGTGAAGACGGAACACAAAAATAACTGCCTACAAAAAGAGCTCTACGACGAATGGTTCTCACATTAAAGAGGGCACAAAACCAGCAACGAGGGACATCATGGTCTGGGCCTAAACAAGTGACACAGTAAGAATGGAAGTCTCGGTGTGGGATCTGCTTTCCACAGGCGAGACAATTAACTTTTTTGGACATCTGTTAGTGCAAGAAAAAAGGATCTCCAACGGGGTACATAGCTTTAGACGTTTACAGCTGAAATTCAACTTCTGGTAGTGACTGACTGGCATTCGTGCAAACTGCTTCTCCTATGGGCTCCACGGCAAGAAAGACTGATGTAATGATGTTGGCTACCCTTGCTTTACAGCACTGAAGACTTGATGTCAGACTACAGGTGACTGCAGCCGACGCAAAAAACATTGACGCTGGTATTCGGGTCGACCAGGGGCTACCACAGCAGGGATAACCCACAGGTGATGACTGCAACAGTGAAACATGAAGAACATCCTGAATTTCAGACACTTGTCTGGCAGAAGTAATCGCTACTAAGAAAGCAGTTTTCAATGACAGATGGCAAAACATGGACTGGAGCGTCTCTAGGCAACTGTTCCCAAGAATAAATTAGGGCAAAAAACCTGCTGCATTTGTTGTTGGATAGGGATGCAAAGAGGTCACAGCAAGGTCGACCACATTTGTGGAATATCCCTGTTTGCCACAGAGACCACTCATGAGGCATCAGAATAGTTATGCTAAGCCTGTCTATTGGATTTATCTGGTATATGCATTGCTACTTGAAAACGGTTGGAATAGATGCCCACTGCCAGACTCTCACTGCTTCTCAATAAAGGGGGATAAGATCTGGTTCCCCTTGTTTGTTGGTGTACCAGACTACTGGAATGTTGTCTGTTTGTACTGCAACAGTCCCTACTGGAAGAAAGCTCTGTAAGGCCTGCAACTCTAGAAGAACCACTCTATTCTCTACAACACTGAAATGCAGAGAGGTGTCTTGTCCCAACCATGTGCCTTCAACAGTTTGTCCCAATTAATGCCCTCCATCCCAACTGGGATGCATCTGTGGTCAACGTGGCACTGGGGGGAGGGAGAATAAAAAGACATTTCCTCGAAGACCCTCAAGAGAAGCCACCATGATAGGGAGTCTTTGCACACTTGAGACAGTTTTACAGCATGATTCAATGGACATAGAAAAGACTGTACTGTGATCATCTGGAATTTTGAGTTCTTAAAGAAGTTGTTCAGGGATATCAGATGAAGGATCAGTCTCAGGTTTCCTGCCTTTTTTGGCACTCAAAAGAATAGAGTAATTTCAGGATCCTATTTGGTCTGGTGGGACCTTCTGGAAGACTCTTTTTCTGGCAGCTTTGTGATTTCCAGGACTGCTGACGTCCTCTGATTGGGTGGAACATGGGAGAGATTTTTCTTTGGACTGGAAGTTTTGCAAAAGGGAATGTAATATCCTCCTCTCGATATTATCCTTTTCACCAAACAGTCATTTGTAATGGCTAGCCAGGCATTTGCATGCAAGGATAGGTGCTCCCCAAATGCCTCCAGACATAAACAGTTGGGCAACTGCTGAGGAGCGCAGGAAGGAGCTTTTGGAGAAAGAATCTCTAGAGCTTTGGTTCTGTGGACCTCCAGTGTCACGTGGGTGACATCTTCCATTATAATTATTTCCCTCTCTGCCTCTATGGGAAATTCACCTTGTGAATCCTGGAATGGCCCTTGTGATTTTTTGAACCACAATTTATTACCTCCACATTGGTTCCTGGAAAATGGCCTTTGTGGGGCAGAAAATCAGATTCCGATGGCAGACAAGGTCTTTCCATCCTTTTCACAGAGGAAGACAGTATCTTTCATGGTGGGGCCAAATAGTGATGATCCATCAAATGGGTCACTGATGAATTAAACCTTGAATGGTTCCGCAAAGTCACATCCAGTGGCCCTTGAGGTACCTTCTGCAGCATGCGAGATTAGTCTCATGGACGCATTTGAGATAGACTGTAGGGTAGCCACCCTACAGGAATATTTCTTCTGTTCCTCTTGAGACATGGGACCTGGGGCAGTGTTAGAGCATTCCTTTAGTAAGTCCCTCTGTAACCAGGTAAAATGAGCCAAGTAATTCAGCGACTGGAATGCGAAAATCATCAATGCATACACCAACTTCACGGATCTGTCCAAAGCTTTACACTGCCTGTTAGGAGGATGGAGAGTGGAGCTTTATTTGGCTAGCTCTTTTTTTGTGGCTGCCACAACAACCATGTCATCTACCGGGGTATCTTTTGTCCAGTGAGGTTTATCTGAAGGGGCACTGAGAATTTTGTCAGCTCATTTAGGGTTGGGCTCCACAGTGTCTGGCTCCTTCTATGCCCTGTAGGACACAAGGTCTATAAGGTCATCCACAGTAGGGGTCGCCCAAGATGTAGACGGGCCAGACCCGATGGCTACCAGAAACACAGACTCCACTGAGGAAGGGCTTTGGGTACATTAGCCCCCTCCTTGGGTTAGGATTTCAAGGATATCTCCAAAGCAGACATTATCTGGTGGAGATTTTGGGGACCTTCCCCCTCATTAAAGTCAGTGTCCTCTGTCAAAGATTCCTGAGGGGAATACAAATGCCTCCTTTTGCACAGTTTCTTATGGGGGACCTCCTCAGTGGGATGTGTTGGAAGAGACAGGGAGTTCCGTGGGTGGCGCTGCTTGGAAGCTCTTTGGGGCTGACTGTCCATGAGGTGGAGGATGAGTAGGCTCAAGTGTAGAAGTTAAGACAGGTAGGATCCAAAGATGGTAGAGATGACGCAGTTCTTTCCTGGGAGAATAATCTCTCCACCACCTCGAATGCAGACAGACCATCAGAGGCCAGTGGTAATCCCTCCAGACCCGAAGCTCTCGAAGCAGACAACCCCAACACTCCAGGATCCCTGACACGAAGGGGGAGTTGGAGCCGAGCTGGTTAGCTCCTAGGGGAAATGCTGTCTCTGAAAGATTCAGAGTCGAAGAAAACCCCTCAGACCCAATGTTGCCTCCTTGGTTCTGAGATCCATTGTGCTCCAACAGAATTGGAGCCAACTGGATCAGAGAAGTCAGAGTCAAAGAAGATAAAATCATCCGATCCAACATGTTGACTATGGTTGCCCCTGGATCTAATGGCTCCTAAACAGGAGGTCAGATCAGAGTTATCAAAGGAAGAAAGGCAGGTTGGTGGCTCATGGATCCGGTGGGGGACGGAGCAGGCTAAATCTCCATTTTAAGCTGCAGCCTGAGGAATCTCATCATCATCCTGTCAAGCTCCACTTCGGACAGAGTACAGGAAGAAGTGGAGGGAGTTCTGGAGAGTTTCTTCTGGCTCTCCTGAAGAAAAGGAGACCTTAGTCTTGGAGATATTGGCTCCGGAGAGAACCTATGAGCCTGGCTTCATGGAGAAGTCATTAATGACAGTGTTGTATCAGAGGGTTTCAGATCCCAATACAAAAAAGCGAATGAGTGCTAAGAAATAATCACAAGTAACCTGAAAAAAGCACCCAGGAGGGACAACCAGAACCATGACAAATAACCAAGTTTATTTAGTCCAACTGTTGAGCTTCAAACATAAACGTTACACCTGTAAATGCGTTTTTGTCCTACAGCTGACTTCATCAGATATAAAATAACAATTTCAACCACATTTAAATATCTTAAGGAATAAAAATGTAACCACTAAAAATCAACATTAAATTAATCAACTGACTAAAGTGATACATCTAATTGCAATATATATATATATATATATATATATATATATATATAAAACTATAAATATATTCTCGCCACCAAAACGATCTAACCTTCTTCTTCTTTCAGCTGCTCCCGTTAGGGGTCGCCACAGCAGATCAACTGTTTCCTTTTCTTCCTGTCCTCTGCATCTTGCTCTGTCACACCAAACAGTTGCATGTCCTCTCTCACCACATCCATAAACCTTATCTTAGGCCTCCCTCCTTTCCTGTTACCTGGCAGCTTCATTCTTAGCATCTTTTTCCCAATATACTCTGCATCCCTCCTCAGCACATGTCCAAACCAATGTAATCTTGCCTCTCTGGCTTTGTCTCCAAACCTTCTAACCTGGGCTGACCCTCTAACATACTTATTCCTAATCCTGTCCATCCTTGTCACACTCAGTGCAAATCTTAACATCTTCAACTCTGCCATGTCAAGCTCCGACTCCTGCCTTTTTGTCAATGCCACTGTCTCCAACTCATATAACATAGCTGGTCTCACTACCCTCTTGTAGACCTTTCCTTTCACTCTTACTGGTACTCGCCTGTCACAAATCACTCCTGACACTCTTCTCCACCCACTCCATCCTGCCTGTACTCTCTTCTTCTCCTCTCTTCCACACTTACCATTACTCTGAACTGTTGATCCCAAGTATTTAAACTCATCGACCTTACCCACCTCTACTCCCTGCATCCTCACCATTCCTCAATCCTCCCTCTCATTCACACACATATATTCTGTCTTAGTCCTGCTGAGCTTCATTCCTCTTCTCTCTAGAGCACATCTCCACCTCTCCAGGGTCTCCTCCATCTGTTCCCTACTCTCACTACAGATCACAATGTCATCTGCAAACATCATAGTCCACGGGGACTCCTGTCTGATCTCATCTGTCAACCTGTCCATCACCATTGCAAATAAGAAAGGGCCCAGAGCTGATCCTTGATGTAATCCCACCTCCACCTTAAACGCATCTGCCACCACAGACCTAACCGCTGTCACACTACCTTTGTACATATCCTGTACCACTCTTACATACATCTCTGACACTCCCAACTTCCTCATACAATACCACAACTCCTCTCTAGGCACCCTGTCATATGCTTTCTCTAAATCCACAAAGACACAATGCAACTCCTTCTGACCTTCTCTGTACTTCTCCATCAACACTCTCAGAGCAAACATCGCATCTGTAGTGCTCTTTCCTGGCATGCAACCATATTGTTGATCACTAATCATCACCTACCTTCTTAACCTAGCTTCCACTACTCTTTCCCATAACTTCATGCTGTGACTGATCAGTTTAATCCCTCTGTAGTTACTACAGCTCTGCACATCACCCTTATTCTTAAAAATCGGTACTAAAACACTTTTTCTCCATTCCTCAGGCATCCTCTCACTTTCCAAGATTTCATTAAACAATCTAGTTAAAAACTCCACTGCCATTTCACCTAAACACCTCCATGCATCCACAGGTATGTCATCTGGACCAACAGCCTTTCCATTCTTCATCCTCTTCATAGCTATCCTTACTTCCTCCTTGCTAATTCACTGCACGTCATGATTCACTATCTGCACATCATCCAACCTTCTCTCCCTCTCATTCTCTTCATTCATCAACCCTCAAAGTACTCTTTCCATCTGTTCAACACACACTCCTTGCTTCTGAGTACGTTTCCCTCATTATCCTTTATCACCCTTACCTGCTGCACATCTTTACTAGCTCGGTCCCTCTGCCTAGCCAATTGGTACAGGTCCTTTTCTCCCTCCTTAGTGTCCAACCTTTTATGCAACTGTTCATATGCCTTATCCTTAGCCTTCGCCACCTCTCTCTTTGCCATGCACCTCATCTCCTTATACCCTTGTCTACTTTTTTCATCTCTTTGAAAATCCCACTTCTTCTTCACCAACCTCTTTCTCTGTATATTCTCCTGTACTTCTTCATTCCAACACCAGGTCTCCTTGTCCTCCTTCCTCTTTCCAGATGTCACACCAAGCACCTTTCTAACCATCTCTCTTACTAGCTCTGCTGTAGTTACCCAGCTATTCGGTAACTCTTCACTGCCACCCAGTGCCTGTCTTAACTCTTCATTGAACATCACCTTACAACTACCCTTTTTCAATTTCCACCATTTGATCCTTGGTGGTGCCCTCACACTCATCCTCCTCTTCTTGATCACCAATGTCATCTTACAAACCACCATCCAATGCTGCCTAACTACACTTTCCCCTGACACCACTTTACAGTCTCCAATCTCCTTCAGACTGGCCCTTCTACATAAGATATAATCCACCTGTGTGCATCTCCCTCCACTCTTGTATGTCACCCTATGCTCCTCCCTCTTGTTAAAATGCGTATTCATCACAGCCATGTCCATCCTTTTCGCAAAATCCACTACCATCTCACCTTCTGCATTCCTTTGCTTAACACTATACCTACCCATCACTTCCTCATCCCCTCTGTTCCCTTCACCAACAGGCCCATTGAAATCTGCTCCAATCACCAGTCTCTCACCCTTGGGTACAGTCATCACCACTTCATCCAACTCACTCCAAACTTTTTCTTTCTCATCCATCGCACACCCAACTTGCGGAGCATGTGCACTAACAACATTCATCATCACACCATCAATTTCCAGCTTCATAAACATCACTCTATCCGACACTCTTTTCACCTCCAAAACACTTTTAGCATGATCTAACCAAATACCATAAATATATTAAATCACATGATATTATTAATACAATTAATAAAATACATGTTTAAAATATGTGGAAAGTATTTCAAACATATTTCAAACTGTATTGTTACTGCATAAAGTTCTTATTAGGAAAATAAACTGCAGACACACATTGCCTCTATCTGGTGGCTATAATAAATATTGCAGTTCAAAGCTTAGCAGACCTAATCTTTAAAACTGGGATGAGACAATGTTTCATTCATAACAGGGAACTTACTGGCTTCCAAAACAATCTGCCAAAAGAGTTCCCTGTTTTCAATGTTAAGCTCCCACAAACCCCCTCTCACATCTTTAGCTGCCACTTCCAATACAAAAAATTAAAATGAAGCATTATGATATATAACACTGTGTCTATATAAAGCATTGCAAGTGTTATGATTCTTCACTTCATATAGATGTTCGTAGATTCTTCTGCGGAGCGTTCTTTCGGTCTTTCCCACATAGAATCTACTACATGCTTTACATAACACCAAGTAAATTACCCCCATTAGTTTCACATGTAAAATATTCTTTGCTCATCAATGTTCTACTTCTTACTAACAATTCCACCCTATCACCATTGTAAACATATGGACACTGTGAACAATGACCACACTTATACGTGCCTTTCTTACTACACCCAAATGGGTGTACAGCCCCACTTTTCTTCTCTATAATATTCTTTATACTAGAACCTTTTTTAGAAACACATTTTAAAGGGGTGTCAAAATTTTCCAAATCAGAAATGGCAGCAAATCTGCTCCATTCCTTTTCAACAGTTTTCATACTGACCCTAGCATCTCCACTGTAGTTAATAACAAGTGCTCGTTCAAAGGCCTCATTGGTGTCATTGTTATTATTTGACATGGTCACCCCTCCTCCTTCCTTACCTAATAGCGGTGCAAACCTACCCATTCTTCCAAGGTACACTTCTTCTTCTACCTCCCTCAGTAATTTCAATGGGTAACCTCTTTGTAAAAACATTTGTTCCAAAAACTGACATTCAATCAAAAAGTCATCTTCATCCAAGGACATCAGACTCCCCTAACAAATTACCCCTTAACCAGACTTCTTTTTTTGGCTATAGGGGTGTGCACTGGTGAAAAAAAGGTAGGAATTTGAATATGCAGCTTTCCTAAACACAGTAGATTTGAATCTACCATTGTCCTTATGTATAGTAATATCCAAATAATTAATTTTATTATAATGAATATTATAAGTGAATCTTAGAAAATTAGTGGTACTAGAGATATAATTATAGAATTTAAAAGAATCTCCTCTGTATTACTCCAAATTAAACAGATGTCATCCAGGTAATGTTTGTATATTTTCCATCATCTAACGTATTTGGAATTAAAAATGTATTTATTTTCCCATACGGAAAGAATAATATTGGCATAGGTGGGTGGACATCATGCACCCATAGCTACACCTTGAATTTGCTGGAAAAACTCACCCTCAAAATGGATGAAATTGTTCCCCAAGAACTAAATCCATGAATGTTAAACATAATCGGAAGTCATTATTATTTAAGCTTCCTGATTCAAGCATGGCTTCCTCTAACCAAGTTAATCCCAGCTCATGTGGAATAGAGGGAAAAAAGATCCACTATATCAATGGTAATAAATATTGCATTCTCATCATACAGATTTGGTTTTATCGGTCTAAGCAATTCCCAAGAATCTTTCAAAGTATTGACACATCCCATAGAAAGAGATTTTAATTTAACATCAAGAAATCTAGCCAAATGTGCAGTGATGGATCCTTCAGCTGCCACTATAAGTCTAAGAGATGGAGCTGCTATATTTTTATGTACCTTGGGTGTACCAAATATAGTGGGGATTTTTGGTCTTTCATTATGTAGGAATTTAAATAGGCTTAAATCAATTGATCCCTCCAATAATAGGTCATTAAGCATTAAAAGAATTTTTGTAGGAAATATTTATTTAATTTAACGACACTCTGGAGTATTTAGTATCATCCTCCAGTATATTCATGACTTTAGACTCATATACTAAAGTATCCATAAACACAGTGCCCCCACCTTTGTCAGGGGCCATGACCCTACGTTATGCTTATTTCTTATTTCTTCCAGTAATTCTCTCTCATTTCAAGATATATTAGGTATAACTTTATTACTTGTAATTCTAATAAGGTCTCAAAGTTCTTTAGTTGGGGGTGTAACAGGAAGTACTTTCTCCTAATCAGGGTAGTATCCAAGGGAATCATATGTTCTTTACTTTTGAATAAAAGTTCTTCTTTCTGATAAACAACTTAAAATCTATAATAACTTTGTTTATCTCAGTCTTCCTTCTGGGGATAAATTTAAAACCCCTAGAGAATAATTCAAAATGTACCTCTTGTATATCAACAGCACTATAATTATCAATGTTGTATCCCTTATAACTGTACTTAACCCATTCCTGTTCAATTATATATGAATATAACAGATTATTACAAGCTACCTTCTGTTCCCTCGGTACCCCCCTCCCCATCTGGAATGACTGTAATTGACCGATCTCTTGTTCATTAACCTCTCCGTTTTCTGGAGAGGGGGATACTCTAAAGGGCCATTTGTACCTATTGCTATATCCTTCCCCATAATGTTCCTCATCATATTGTTCGGTATCAAAATTAGAGGTGGCATTATTTGGTGCATTTGCACCATCTTGTTCAGCAGGTCTAGACTTATTATTGTTCTTGGGCTTTGGGTAAGCTCTATGCTCGCTATATTCTATAGTGTCCCATTCTATCTTCCTGCCTTTCCTGTTAAAGACCTCATTACAATTTTTGTCCATCCTTTCTAACACGTGTTGGTATTTTTCTTTTTCCCTATCCACTGTGTATAGTAAATCATTCAAAGTACATTGATTTAATACTTCTATTTCTCCCATTAAAGTTTCCATAGTTGTTTCATTCGGTCTTAGAAGAATACGCATTATGTCAAAACTGCAGCGATCAAAAACTTTCAGCAATTCATTGCAACTTTCAGAACCCTCCACAATCCCATGAGGGAATTTCCAAATCCTAAGTCTCTTCAGGGCAATTCTAAGATTAATACAGTCTTTAAGATAAACATTATCTAGTTCCAATGATTTGCACTGAAATAACAATTGCTCTAGTTTCATTACACTGGTATTGTAAGTGTCATCATTAATATTAGAATTAGGAAAGCTGTTTTTTCTTTTAAATACGAATTTGTGAGACAAAAAACCTTTTAAGTCCAGTTCTTTCTGTTGTGGAAGATCAAGAGCAGCATCACATATGTCCGTATTCACTGTCGCCAAAGTGCCGTTCAGATTCCGCACCGAATTAGTAGATCAACTGTCCCCATACACCAAGATCCTGAGAAAAGCTTCAAACTCATTGATATCAGTATCATTTAGTGTCTCTGTGTTATTTGAGCCTCCTCCCTTACCACGGTTAGTTTCCTGCTGTCTGAAACCACACCCCTCTTGATTGCAGGGCAAAGAGAGGGAGGAAGTTACAGTCACCACCGAGTGGCAGATAGGTGTTAGAACTTCAATCAGTTCGGTCATCTGGCCATCATCATCCTGTACATCTCCACTTCAGATGGAGTCCAGGAAGATCTTATACAGGAAGAAGTGGAGGGAGGTCTGGAGAGTTTCTTCTGGTTCTCCTGAAGATAAGGAGACCTTAGTCTTGGAGATATTGGCTCCGGAGAGAACCTAGGAGCCCAGCTATAAAAAGAAGACATTAATGACTGTGTTGTATCAGAGGGTTTTGGATCCGGCAGCTTTAAGGTCTAAGTAGGTGGTTCTGAAGCAGGTTTGCTAGGAGACCAGGCAGGACAGTGTTTGTGATGCTCTCTTGTCTCCTTAGACTTCTTTGTGGGGGGGGTTGAGCCTGATTCCTTAGAAGATCTAGCAGAAGAAACCGAAGACTCTTCAAAATTACTTTGTTTCGAAGGTCACTTAGAGCTCTGACATTAAAGCCTGAGAAATGATCACACGAGGTGTCTAAGTGACCAGGACCTAAGCAATAAACACACTTCCTGTGGGTATGAGAGTTAGGGATCTTATGCCCACAGGGAGTGCATTTTTTGAAGCGGGTAGATTTTTCAGCCATACTGGAAATGTATAAAGATAACAAGAAGAAAACAACAAGTTTTTTTCTTTTTTTTTTTTGTTAAGAGAAGAAAAGAGAAAACTACCAACAATGGTAGAAGGACATGTATACCAGAGGGTATAAAGTTATTTAAAAGTAAGCAGAGAACCACAAAAAAAACAAAAAAACAAATAAGTAAATATACAGGTAATGAGGTTCTAATAAAGATAATAAGATAAAAGTTTAACACTATGTAAGTTTGAAATCACTCAACCCCAATGCAGACTTGAGAGGTGAAACTCCCAACTGCTTTCAAGTGTGGCAAACGAGATCTGAGGTAATCTGTGGAACAGGGGCATTATGAGTAAGGAAGGAGCTCGAGCATTGGATCCCAAGTTATAAAAGCAGCCGAGTCAGATCTGAAGTTTGGATCTGAACCCCCACAGGTTGAGGGACGAATGAAAATCACATCAGATCCCAAATTTCAGACACTCTCCTGTCAGAAGTAATGGCTACCAAGAAAGCAGTTTTCAATAACAGAAATTTTAAATCCATGTTTGCAGCAGATTAAAAAGGGGATTGTGTCACAGCCTGTAACAAAATAATGAGATCCCAAGGGAGAGTTGGAATCTTAACAGGAGGCCTAAGGAAGGAAGGTACCCTTCAGGAAAGCCTTGTGCAATTTGACAGAAGCCAGAAAGGCATGATGTTTGCCCACATGAAAGATATGGATGGCTGTTAGCTGAGCTTTAATGGTCGAATAACTAGCCCCACTGTGGAAAATAGAAGCAAGAAATTCTAAGATTGCAGGAATAGGTGCTGAAAAGGGGTCTAATTTTCTGTCAGAAGCACAAATAGTCCATTTACTCTTGTATACTTTCCTAGCAGAAGGTTTCTGAGATGAAGTAAGAACGTGAGCTACTTAAGAAGAAAGTCTGGACTGACTAGCCAGCATGGAAAGTGGAGAAACCATGCTGTTAGTTTCAGGACCTGAATGTCTGGATGAGGCATACCAGAAAGGAGAGACAGTAGATGTGGATTTGGGCCCAGCACCCACTGGGGGGGGGATGATGAATCAGTGAAGACAAAGAAAGGGGAAACACACCTGTCAAGGCCAGAAATGGACAGAGGAAGACTGTGCTGACATGCTTTCTTTAGGAATTTGGGAATTACAGGAATAGGTGGGCAAGCATACAGGAGATGGGTTGGCCAATCTTTTTTTTGTTTTTCTAAATTTAATAAAATTGCTTCTTGTTCAGCACTTATGACACAAGCAATCATAGATTTATATAAATGATAAACCATACTAACATATTTTCAGTTGCATGCAATATACATCACTTATAATCTTTCCAGTCATTGTCTGTCAAACATTACAAAGCTCATTCAATTCCTGCTTTCCCTTAAACCTCATTCCTTCTCCAAAACATTATTTGACATGTATTGTTCCCACAATTCCCATTCTTTTTATTTAATTTGCTCCTACCCCTTTATAAAGATCCCATGTCCAGTTGTTTTATCTCTATTACTATAGTCACTACTTTTAGTACAACTGGCTTAGACTTAGGCTTCCATTTTGTATTAAATGCTTTTTTTTGGCAGCCACGAGAATTAAACTCAGCAATGCCTTACTATGTCTGGGCAATTCCGATTCTGTAACACAGCTCAAAAATCATTTCCTTACTCACGTCAATTTGCTCACCCAGCATTTCTAAAAGAATCATTTCAGGGAATTTTTAGTCTGCCAACTCATTACACTCCCAAAAATATGACCCCAATTAACTTTTATCCCCCTTCACAATTCCAACATTTGCAACCTATTGGAGGAAAAATTCTTTATCGTCTGCTTGGGCTAGAAAAATACCTATGTAAACACTTCCAAGCAAACATCCTAAATCTTCTAGAATGTTACATATTTGGGAGCCATACATATAACCCCCATTGTTTCTTTGTGAATTCCTTATCCAATCTCTCTTCCCAATCCTTTCTAACCTCCTCTGACTGATTTCAATAGTTATCATGCAATATTTTATATGCCCTACTAGTTATCCCTTTTTTAACAGCAGCTTCTGTTCTAGTTTCCACTAAAAAGTCTACCAGAGCAGGTCTTTCCCTTACGATCCCCCTATTTCTTTCTCTCTGCCTATACAGCTATATCGATCCCTGACAGGGAAGGCGATCTCTAGCCTGCCAAAATGAATTCTTGGCCCCTTCCCATTTTATTCCCTCTCCCTCTGAGGTCATTTGCTCCCAATACCTTGGCTCCTTTGCCAGTTTTCTCCAGTAAATTCCAGCCCCCTCTTGCCAATTCCCTATACCCCTAATTGCAGTCATCCCTATCATCAGAATCTCCTTTCTCTATCCTCTTACTGACTTAGTTCTTAAAATACTTTCTGCTACTTTATGAATACAATATTCTGTATCGTTATTGTTATTCTCCTTAAGTATCTGCATCCAAAACCACAGTCTCTTGTTTCTTTAGCTTCCCCCCAGATCATCCCTTTCCACTATGAATTATAGCTTTCTGCTTGTGTTATGTACAGGAGCCATAACTGTGGAGCTCTGAAATACATCTTCAAATCCCATCATCCTAAACTGCCTTTTTCTATTGGAAGGATCAACTTATCCCACTTGACTCTTGCTGTCTTCTCTCCCACATAAAATCCTTCAACTCATTTTTTTATTACTATCCACAATTTCTCCTATGGTTGACAAAAATATACCTGACCTATGTATAAAACCAAAGGGACTAAATGTTTTCCCTGCCTGTATCTTGCTATCCATATCCATAAAACAGAGCTTTCAAATTCCCAGTTTTTGTATTATCTTTTGTTTAGTCACTTCCCACATACCCTTACATGCCATAACAGTATCTTTTTTAATCCATACTCTTAACTACTTTATTTTATCATGTTTCCATAAAGATGGGTACTGCTGAACCAGTTCTTGTGTGGGAACAGTTTAAATCTATTGCCTTTGTTTTATCTTTGTTAATTTTGTATCCTGAAAAGACCTGAAACTGTCTCAAAATGTTCCACAAGACAAATGTCCTTTTTTGGTTTTTATCAGGTATAAATTCCAGAAGAATTCTGTCACTGTTTAATAGTCACTACATCTGACCTTGATACTGCAGGACCTCTGGCCTAAGGCCCTACACCTACAAGTTTACTGATAATTTTGTCATTGTTTAATAGCTGCGGTCACTACAACTAACCTAGATACTGCAGGAGCTCTGCCATAAGGCCCTACATGTACAAGTTTAATCAGAATGTTGTCATTTATTTAATGTAAGCATATTTCATCATGAAGAACTCTGTGGTGTATTAACTTTAATCACCTAAATACATGCCTGCTCTGTGACTGAAAACTCTGTGAAATAGTACTTGCACTCCAATGACCTTTTACGAAGTTGGCCACTGTCCCCTTTTGTTTGACCAGTAGACTATACTGCATATGCCAGTTATTTAGTCTCAGGAAATGACAGACCACCTGTTTTACTTGCACCTCTTTGTTAATTGCTTTGTTCTGGCTATGAACTAATTGATCTCAGTTATAAAATGACCTGAAGGTGGGAAGCCCTCTACGTTCAGCTTTGCTTTGCTCCCTAGCCTACCCCCAATTCCCACTCATCCCCTCTTACTATGATATTCTACTTCCTACATGCACATTTCACTTGCGACTCTTATTCCAAAACCCTTCCCAAATGACCTTACTAGTTCTATGCATACACTTCTGTTTCTTGATTCCTACTTCCCAATCACTAATTTTTAGCCCCATTCCCAACAATCTTTCTTGCACATATACTGCTTTGCACTATAACCATTTATGGTCACAAACCTCTCTAACAGTACATATCTATTTCCACATTGTTATGCTTTTCTTTTCCAAAGCAAACACTCATTTCTTATTTTGACTATATTACTATACTCTATCCTTTAATACCCCTCTATTCTTTACATCCAGGAGAAGCTACCAGGACAATCTTTCTTTTATAGAAAATACTTCTCTCCTTACTTACCTTATTTCAGCTTTCAGAATCCACCATCACCGATCTCCTACTGTCCTGTAACTTCATTTCCTTCTTCATTGCTACTAACCCTCTACCAGACATCTATAAAATACAAATTCCTGTACTTAAGTTATGCTATATTTCTCCTTCTACTGTGACATTTTCATCTTACCATGACTCAATAATATATCACAACATCTTTCCAACTCTGTCCCAACCATCTATCCATAGTTTCTCTTTACTCCTGCAGACAGTGCACCAAACCTATTTCATATTGTCCCTCTCCTTTATTCCAACTATAGGCTGATTAATTTTCTTTTGGTTTGAGTTAAGGTACAATTAAGTGCAAGAATCCTCTCGACAAAACAAGTATGCATAATCCCCCAATACACTAAAATCTTTCTAGGAGATATATACCCTAATCATGGCTCCACCTGTCACAATGAACACAAAGATAATTCTCTCCCACACACTTTTGTAACCCAACAACACACCATCGCCAACCCTGGTGATGTAGTTTTTGTTGCAATAAATGACAGAAGTATAACAAATACCACTGCTGAACTACATGCCTGGATTACCCAACATAAGCCTGAGGTTCTCGCTGTAACTGAAACTTGGCTTAAACCCAATATAAATGACTCCAAAGTTATACCTCCTGGCTATAATATCATAATGATCATATAAAGAGGAGATGTGGTGGTATTGCTTTAATATTTCCTAACACATAGCATATTTCCCCTTACAGCAAACCAACATCAAAACTCAGTTCAGCAGAGCTTCTTATTGCTTTCCTCAAAATAAACAATTATAAACAAATACATATTACTGTCCTTTACATCCCTCCTGGTGACAATACAACTACATGGAAGATATCCTACATTGGATATCCATAGCATTTCCACAAGAAAAACAAAAAATAGTACATGATGTGAATGTCAGTTGATTGGACATAAACTCTAACTCCCCCTATATCTAGCATAAACTTAAATAGTTTTCAGACAACTAATTAATAGCCCCACACATTATAGCAAGACATCAAATTCTCTATTAGACTGGATCCTAGTATCATGCCCCAGCAAATACTCCAGCACAGGTACAATGTCAGACTATCTCAGTGATCATCTCCCAATCTATATGACTAGACATCTCACACATTCAATTAAACAGCATATTTATAAAACAACACATAACCTTTCCAAGATTAACCCAGAAATATTAATTACTACACTATTAACTAGAACTTCATAAAAATCCTCCCATTAGACAATGCTGTAATTGAATTCAATACTTTTTTAAACATACTAAACAGTCTTGTACCTCCTAGAAGAGAGAGATGGAAAACAAATAATGCAACCTGACCATCTAAAGAGAGTAGAATGCTAATGCAGGATAGAGAAAAAAGCATGGAAAGAATGGCAAAAATATAAAACACCTCAACAGCTTTAAAATTTCAAAGTGCTTTTCAATCATACTAAAAAGCAAATAATTGAAGACAAAAATACACTATAATAACTTTCAGAATAATACTAAACAGAATCCCAAAAAATGTGTTCACCCATTAAAGAAATCTTGACCCTGGCCAAAAATTCAACCCAAACCCTTCTTCTGATAACTCGCCACTCAGAACTGCAATACAGTTCAACTCTTATTTTATAGATGGCATGTCATCTCTAACCAAGGATTCCTCAACATCTAATCCCAGCCCTGCCCAACAGCCAAATATCACCACATCCACTTTCCAACCTGTGCCCACATCCTATAAAACCTACTCCTAAACAAACTTAAAGCATTCTCTTCTTCAGCTGATGACCTTCCAAGTGAGTACCTAAAAAGAGCAGCCAACAGCATTGCCTATCCTGTCTCAATCTTTATATAGGTCAATCCAGGAATGCCACATTTCCTCTCTCTGGAAAAAGTCACACATTATCCCTCTGCACAAATGAGGACATTCAACAGACATTAATAACTTTAGACCTACAGCAATCTTATCTCCCCTCCCCAAAATACTTGAAAAATTTGTTCAAAAACAACTGCTAGATTATCTCCTTCAGGAAGAACTTCTATCCCTTATACAACACGGCTTCAATCCTTCCCATAGTACTAGCAGTGGTCTTTTAACTTGCATAGATACTGTCAATAAAGCTAAAGATAATGGCAAACCCTTCTCTTCTGTATTTCTAGACTTGTCTGAAGCCTTCGACACAGTTTGTCACCACAAACTTCTACTTCAAATAGCCTCTCTAGGTCTCTCTCAGCCCACCCTTCTGTGATTCAAAAGCTACCTGTCCAATAGGTATCAGTCAGTAAAATGGCACTCCACGCTTTCTCCTTACCTCCCAATCACCACCAGTGTACCACGAGGCACTATCCTTGGTTCCATTCTCTAACATTTTGACCAACAACCTCTATACTGCCTCACAACAGGCCACCCTAATACAGTACACAGATGACTCAATTCTCACTTGCACATCTGACAGCATGGTACACCTACAAAAAATTATTCAGGAAGCTCCTTTGCACATCTGTAAACATGGTACACTTCCAAAAAATTACTAAGGAAGCTTTAACAGCCACTGAAACATGGCTTCGTAACTCACAACTCGATGCTCAACCCAAGAAAGATCAAACTACCACTTTTTTCCCCCAAATCCCTTTCTCATGAAAAACAAAATTTAAAGTCCTCTCTCTTGATAATGCAATCACAGAAGTCACTTCTTCTAGCAAACTATTAGGGATAAGAGTGGATGATAATCTTACATTTGACCTGCATACACAAAATTGTGTAGGAAAAACAAGAGATGCTTTATAGAGTCAAAAACTTTCTCACCAATGCATCTAAAACTACACTTTCAACTACGTATCTCCTCCCCACTCTTCTTTATGGCGCTCCCATCCTTACTAACCTCCAGGCTTCACAAAAATTAAAACTTGAAGAATGATATAACAAAGTTGCTAAATTTGCAGCACATATCCCTTTCAGAACCCAAAAAGTACAGTTGTGCACACTTACCATAAATGTAGATATTCAAGTGTATTCACTGTTGCAGTCATTACATTTGGGTAATCTGCTGGCAGGTTGCCCTCAGTCGGCCTGAATTCCAAAGTCTTGGGTCCTGCGTCAGTTGCTGTCTCCTCTTGCATGACGTCAGGTCGTCAGGGGTATAAAACACGCAGTCGATGCAATTTTCTTTAGTGTTTCTTGCCCCCGATGTCAGGTGCCCCCAAAAAGGTAGCAATATTATATAAACATATCTATATACATGCATCAATATAAACTTTACCTTCATCTGCAAGCAAATACACCACATAGGCTGTAGAAGATAGAGAAGGAAAGATAAACTGTAGAATGACAGGGGGATGGCAGGAGGGTAACCTGGACTGCAACAGTGAATACACTCGAACATCTACATTTATGGTACGTGTACACAACTGTACTATGTTCTTCGTGTTTCACTGTTGCAGTCATTATATTTGGGTAGAATCCCAAAGCTATGGTTGGGAGGCTGGAGCTAAACAGCATTGGGTGCGGCTATAAGGCCCTGCAGCACTGCAATGGCAAAGCCAGCCCTGGACTTAGAGTAGAGAGGCAAATAGAACTCCAAGTAGCAGCCTCCAGAATGTCTTTGGTTGGTACTCCTCTGAGAAAGGCTGCTGAAGTAGCTGCAGCTCTGGTGGAATGAGACCTAATGCCCTTGGGCACAGGTTTACCATGGTGTAAGTAGCAGAAATGGATGCAGTGGCTTATCCACTTTGAAATTGTCTGCTTTGAGATAGCCTTTCCTTCTGATCCTGCAGCATATGACACTAGTAATTGCTCCGTTTTTCTTAGAGCTTTTGTCCTGCTCAAGTAGAATCTTGGCTGTCTGTGTACATCCAAGGAATGCAGAATTATGTCCCCTTTGTTCTGCGGATTTGGATAAAAAGTTGGCAGATGAATAGTTTGGTTAAAAGCCACACTGGAAACCACCTTACGCATAAAAGTAGGACTTGTCCTCAGAGACACCCTGTCTGGGTAAAATATGATAAAAGGCTCTACAGCCATGAGGGCTTGTAGCTCTGAAACTCTTCTAGCTGAAGTAATTGCTAGTAGGAGAGATGTCTTCCATGATAAGAACTTTATATCAGCGGTAGCAGCTGGTTCAAATGGAGGCAGGGTGAGCTTTTCCAACACATAATTGAGGTCCCATGCAGGTAATGGTGATCTTCTAGGAGGCCTTAGGTTTTTGGCTCCTCTAAGATACTGCTTTAGTAAAGGATGAGAAAAGATAGGTGGCTCTGTATTGTAATGAGCTGAAATGGCAGAGGCATGGATTTTGATTGATGAGAAAGATAGGCCTTTGTCAAGCATCTCAGTTAAGTATTGTAATATCTGAGGAATATGTGGTTCTGCTGTATCAGTTCCTTGTGCTTGATTCCAAGCACAGAATCTCTTCCATTTGTCAGCATAAGATTTTCTAGTACTAGGCCTTCTGGCTTCCAAAATGACATCCATCACAGCTTTACTGAGAGGTGTCGATCGTATGATTACATGATTAACCATGCTGCCAGGTTCAGAGTCTGTAGTTGATTGTGCAGGATCTAATTGTTTTGCTGGGACAGTAGTTGTGGTCTCTGAGGCAAGGTCCAAGCTGGATATTGAGACAAGTTCCTTAGGATTGGGTACCAGTATTGGCGGGGTCAGTCCGGGGCAATTAATATCATCTTTGGCTTCTCTTGTCTGATTTTTAGGAGGACCTTGGGTAGAAGAGGCAGAGGAGGAAAGGCGTAAACAGACAGGTTTATCCAACTGAAGGATAGGGCGTCCAATTTCCATGCTTGTCTATGATAAGTCCTTGTGCAGAATCTTTTCAATTGATAATTTTGAGGAGAGGCAAATAGATCTATGTCTGGGCTCCCCCATTTCTCTGTTATCATGCTGAATACTTGTGGGATTTAGTTTCCACTCGTGAGGATCCATCAGGTTTCTGCTTAAATCGTCTGTCAGAGTGTTCTGTTTTCCTGGGAGGAACTGAGCTTGAAGATTTATTTGGTAGGTTAAAGCTGTGTCCCACAGTGCCATGGCTAATCTGCAAAGGGGGTATGTGTGTGTGCCCCCTTGCTTGTTTATATACCACATGACTGTGGTGTTGTCTGTCTTTATCAGTAGTTGTCCTGGATGAAGTAAATCCTTGAAGGCTGTTAGGGCATTTTGAACAGCTAGTATCTCTTTCTGGTTGATATGTAGATGCATTTGATTTGGTGCCCATATGCCCCAAATGCATCTTCCTGCCATCTGGGCCCCCCAGGCATAATCTGATAAGTCTGTTGTTAAGGTTTGTCTGGCAGGGGGTAGAGTGAAGGGCCGTCCTGTGGTTTGGTGACAGGCCTTCTTAGAATTAGATCTGATGTTGTCTTTTCCATCCATTCCTGAACAAATGGGTTTCTGATCCAGCTTCAGCTGTTTTACCAGACTTTAGGATCCATAGCTCAGGCTCCTCCCCTTACCCACAATCCCTTCCTGTCTCCAATATTATCTCAGATCTCGTTTATCACTTGTTTAGGATGGACATAATTTGTTTGATTAGGTTCACCTTTTACAACCTTCTTTCTTGTCACCTTAGACTTTTATAGTCTTTTCACCTCCCCTTCTCAACAAAAAAAAAAAAAACTTTGCAGTGAACTCTGGCACACCCTTGCAGCAAAATGTAATAGCCTTAGACAACCAAGGAAATGGTTTGTTTCAACACAGATTATCCTTTTTTGTTACCTTAACAAGGAATAAACAATTGATCCAAAGATTTGAAAGATTTAGTTCTGTCAGGACAGTATCACAGTTGTCTGTGGACAAGGTATGGAGTATCCTTTCTCTCTCACTTTTAGGTTCAGGAAAGAAAATGGAGAGATCACTTCTCAAAGAAACCCTGTCCCTATGGAAAATAAGGTTGGGCTGACTCACCATAAGAGTCTGCAATAACTTCCCTGCAGAGGTCAGACTATCAATAAAACTGTTTTCCATGTTAAGAACCTCAAGCCAACTAGATTAGCTGGTTGAAATGCACCATGTGCTAGCTTCGCTAACACAAATAATTATGATCCCAGTGAGCAGCCAATGGTTTACTTGGAGGTTTCTTATTCTAAAACCCTTTCAAGAATATTTTGAAATGAGACTGCACTGAAAGACAAGGATCCATGGGCACACCTGCTGAAATGACCAATAAATGAACCTTGATAGAAAATAAGAAAGGCCATAGGTTAGCCACTTGCACAAATATTGTAAAATCAGAGAGCTTGCCCTGAATGGCTGCTGGTTATGTTGCTGGCACCAATTAAAAAACCTTTTCCTTTTGTTAATATATGATTTTTCTA
The DNA here is from genome assembly GCF_019279795.1 of Protopterus annectens. Lineage (NCBI taxonomy): Eukaryota > Metazoa > Chordata > Ceratodontiformes > Protopteridae > Protopterus > Protopterus annectens. Next base: position 1,124,646,946 of record NC_056728.1, read on the forward strand.
GTACCCCGTTTTCTTGCCTCTGTTAATATCTGCTGCATGTCCTCAAAAAACAGGTACCTAAAAGCAAATATGACCTTATCATCCAGGCAGTCAACTAACAAGGATTGACATTAGGGTGTATCAAACACCCTGTTCTTCAGTGAGTAGATCCATTCTGTGAAGAAGTTCTTGGTAATTGCCACTGGCCATTTCCACAAGAAAGGAGAAACATAGTTGCCTGGGTCAGTCAGAAGAGAGCCACCACAATAATCCTGGGGGAGTCATTCTCAATCTTCAAAAGTACCCAGGATATTATTGGAAAAGGTGGAAAGGCATACTTATTCCTTAACATTCCTGTCCAAAGAAAATAAAAGACATGCGTCTTCAAGGCCTTCTTGCACAGACTCTTGGAAGAGAATTTTGCCAGTTGATTGTTTAGAGAAGGCAAAAGGGTCTACTTGAGAAACTTCCCACAGATGGGTTAAATCTTGGAAGACCCCACCTCCCCAGTCTAGTTTGCATTCAAGGGGATCTGTTCTGCTCCTGCTCAGTTTGTCTGCCACAAAATATTGCTCTGATGGAATGTAGAATTTCTGTAGAGTGAGACTGAACAGTGAAGCTACACTGCAAGATAACATAGTCTCCAAAGGGGGTTCGACCTGGTTCCCCCTTGCTTAAACATGTCTCGGGGACCAAAGATGGTTCATAGAGTAGATGGCTTGATCAGAGTAAGCATCTCCTTTATATTTATGTGCTTGGTCATTTCTTAGTGTCTCACACTTCCTGTACTTTTATCCCTCTTGAAACTGCTCCCCAAGCAAAGTGTAAAGAGTCTGTGGTGACTGGCTGCTCTGCAGCAGAGAGGGAGAAAATGAGACTTAGATTTAAGGATAGCTGCTGTCTCCATCAAAAAAATTCTCTTCTGACAAACCCCAGTACAGGGATCTAAAAGCATAAAAGGTGTTGATGCTGGGACTAAAGAGATTTCAGATACCACTGTGTCTTTCTCATGTGGCTTCTTGTCAAGGGTATCATGATAGTCATAGGTATTTCCTTGCAGTGACCTAGGTTTGAGTGGAAAACTTCAGAAATAAATCTAAAGTTTTTTTAGTTTTTTTGTTTTTTTTTACCCTGTGGAAGAAAACCTCTTTGAATTGAAGTGTCTAGCTGATACCCAAGAATACAATCCTGTGTGAGGCAGTCAAGAAAGGCTTTTGATTGTTCTTTTGGAATCCTGTTTGTGCAAGAGATCTCTCACCCAAGAGAGAGATTCCTGACATTTTGAAAAAGAATCTGCAAAGATAAGTAAATCTAATATGGAAAAATGTGGATACCCTGTAGCCTGCAATGACCTATAATTGGAGCTAGACACTTTGTGAACACTTCTGGTGCACTGGATAGTCCAAAGGGTAAGGTAGCCAACTGATAACGTGATCCAGGCACACAAAACCTTAAGAAGTAATAAAACTCAAAAACGAAGGACAAACCAAAAATGAAACACTGGCAACTGGTTCACGCAAATAAAACGGTAGACTCCAAATGTAATAAGTGTATTTAATGGATAAAATAAAGTGCTTTTCATTCAGTATATTAACTAGAACTTATTCAGATAAAAAACAAGTACAAATTAGAGTTTTAAATACCCCTCCCAGTTCTCCCATGTGACTGTTCAGTAGCAAGCTCTTAAAAGGTACACCACTACAATACCATCCAAGGTCAGTCTTCACTGTTACATAGGTATAAAAACATTGTAAAAAGTCTCAATTATTTAACCTATGTAAAATAATATTTAGAATTACTGTTAGGGATTTACATATACTAGACTAAAAGCATTTTATTTTACCCATTAAAAACCTTAAGAAACATCTGAAGTCTGGATAAACAGGGATGTGGTGGTAAGCATCTTTAAGTCTAGTTTTACCATGAAATGCGAAAGAGTAACATCATTTTGAATTTGGGCACAATTACAAACAGGTTTAAGAAAGAAAGATCCATAACTGGTCTCAAAGCATTTTCTTTCTTCAGCACTAAGAACATGCTTGAATAAAATTTCCCTTCCCCACCTGGGAAGAAGGAACTGATTCTATCACTCCTTGGGACAGCATGTGATGAAGAACAGGTGGAAACAAGAGTCCAGTCTGCAGGATCAGGAATGATAACCTGGAAAGGAGGAAATTCCTCCCACTGCCTTCTGTAACACTGATGAATAATTTTCAGAACCCATTAGTTTGAAACTACCTGTTGCAAAAAAAACATGGAAATTCAGACTTTCTGGAAGACAAAAGGGGCCAGGTGGGGGTGGAGGGGTCACAAGGTCTCATGAAAAGTTGTTCAGACCTTTTGGGCTGTCCTTGGTTTTAGCAGGTTTGAGACTTCTTTTTGGAATCCCCTTGCAACTTCTTAAATGTCTGTTTACCTGAATTCTGATGAGACTGTTTACAATGTTTTTTGCGAAAACAGAATGAGGAGAAAAAAATTCCTTGCACAATTTGGAAAAGGAGGGTTGAACAATCTCAGAGATTCCCTAGATTAGCTTGCCCCTTTCATCACATTTTTGATTACCTCTGCAGCAGAGGGACCGAACACTAAATCTTATCCAAGGGAGAATTTAAAATCTCATTTTTACAACAAACCTCTTTAAAATGTAACCAGTGGCCATATCTCTGGAAGAAGTATCAGCACAGTCATACACACACTGCAAACAATGACTAGTGACCTTTGTAACAGAAGAATTAAGTTATTTAAAGCAGATTTTTCTTCACAAAAAGAAATTGAAGGTAAAACACTCCTCATACTTTCACAGCATGTCAGAACAAACTAACATGAGTCTGACAATTTAAAATTCTAAAAATCAAAGTTGCAAAAGTATACACTTTTTTCATACCCATCAATAATTTTCCCATCCTTATTAGAAAAAGTAGGATTGGAATCAACTAAGTTCTTAGCAGAAGTGGAGTCAACTAAAGCTGTAGCTGCTGGGTCAGTTCTGCAAAGTGTACAAAAATTCAAAAGACTGAGGTGCTTTATACATTGTCTTTTTAGGGACAGCTGGCTGTCAGGAAAATTGCAGTCAGTAAAACACATATCCTCCAAAGGAGACAGGTCAGGAGGAATGGGTATAGGTTCTGAAAAATCTTTCTGTAACAACGGATAGCGTTTTCTAAGGGACTGAGAAACTTCATAGGTTGTTTCTAGGCAAATGACCACTAGGACCTTTATAAGCCTAGCTGCACATCCCAAATCATTGGGGTCCCACATATCATGGGGGGCTTGTTAGTAGGCAGGTAGGATTTGTAAGGAGGAAGAGTGTTAGTTAGGATAATACTTATCTTACTGATGGCCTCTGTCCGTAAGGGGACAAGGGGGCCAGACTGGATGGGAAATTAATTTACCCCCAGTTGTCAAGGTTTTTGTTTGAATAGGGGCAGGGATGAACTCTGTTTTACATGGAGGGGGGAGAGTCTATTCCACAGTGCAGGGATCCTCTGGGATATATAGCTCTCTCCAGCAAGTTCTGCTTATGTCAGAAGCAAAGTTCAGTTTCCTGGAAATAGTGTTTATGGTGCCGTTTGATTAGTCCATGTGCAACAGATCCATTAGGCTGGGTCTGAGAAAGCCCTATAAGCCAAGCAAAGATCCCCTCTCATCAGCCTGTAGAGAATGAATAGAGAGGACAGAGCCTTTAGGCAATCAGTGTAGGACAGGGTATTCATGCCCCAAATTCTCTTGATGAGAAAACTTTTTGGGTATTCCAACTATTGCAAGTGTCTAATTAGATACATGCTAAAGGGGGCATTGTGTTCAATGATAGGTCTAATAAGGACCAAGTAGAGTGATACTATAACTTCCTTGAACCTTGATGTGAAAACAATACTTATGAAGTTGGGCGACATAGAATGAGTTTCTTATTATCCTAGCTACATGTTGGACAAAGGCCAGATTGCTGTCTACATATACTCCCGGATCCCTTACTTTTGGATTGACTCTTAGGAGCATTTTACCTATAGAGTAATTAACTTGCACTTAGTTTCCCAAAAGGTATTATAATGCAATTTTTGACACTGAGCTTTAGGCCATGTTTTGGCACTAGTCATTTGTCTGTGTTAAACACACGTACAAGATTTTTGCGTCTTGAGGGCATCTATAATAGCTCCAAATGTACAGTCATCTACAAAATTGCTGAGCCAGAGGACTTTAATGTTAGCCTTGACTTCCAAAAAGTAGATGCCAAACAAGAGCTGGCCCAGCCTGGAGACCTGGTGTACTCCACTGGTGACCAGTCTCTTGGCCGAGATGGTCTCACTGATCATGACTTCTTGGGTCCTGTCTGTGAGCCTTATGCAAGGGTTTACACCTATCTGAGAGAGTTTGTCAACAATACCTGAGTGGGGTATCGTATCACATGCCCTATCCATATCAAGATATGCTGTATGCACTGTTTTACCCTCATCCATTGCCTTGGTAACCCTTTCAGACATCTACTAGGTTAAGTACACATGACCTTCACTTAAAGGGAAACTGGGATGAGTCCAGTGTCTGTAGGTTGCCAATATCCTTGTTTTTCATTTCCGTGATAATTTGTTCCATATCTTTGCATATTAGGCTTGTAAGATTGATGGGTCTGTAGTTCCTTGAGTCGGTTAATGATCTACCCTTGTGGAGTGGAATGACTCCTGCGGTCCTCCATTCACTTGGAATGTAGCCAGTTTCAAGGCTGTAGTTGAAGACTGCCTCAAGTGGTCCTGATAAGTCATGTTTTAGACTGTTCAGGAGGCAACCAGAGATCTTGCCAGAAACCATGGACAGGGTGTTCTTGGCTTAAGTGCTGACAGCACTTGGTCCCTGCTGACAACTGGGGGAAGTATGTTGGAGGGGATTTCACTGAGAAAAACTGGGGGGGAGAGGGAATAGGGGCTGAAGTTTTAGCTGAATTTTTCAGCCAGTAGATTTGCCATGTCACCCTGATTTGTGTAGATGGTACCATTCACCACCGGTTCAACAGACTGTTGTGTGTTACCTCTAAAGCTCCAGATGTAGCTGAAGAAGGCCTTCTGATTATCCTTAGCCTGTGAGGCTATCCTGACCACATAGCTGGCCTTGCTGGACTTGATTAGACCTCTTAGTTTCTTGTTTAGTTATACAATACAGCACTTGTCTTTAAGGGTGTTGCTTTTCCTGATTTTAGCCATTAATTTTCTTCTTTTATTATATACCTTACTTAAGTTAGGATTCCACAACTGGTGTTTGTTTTTATGGTTTGCTTTAGGTTGATTTCTGGTAGGTACGGCACCTCCAATGCAGGCATTCACAAGTTTGCATAGTGACTCTGTGAATAATTCTGTACAGGGAGCTGTGGTCACACGGTTGGGGGAAGTCTTGAATTCTGACAAACTGTCACTTAACAGGATGCAGCTTTGAATAGTTCCTAACCGTTACTGGTTTAGCAGAATTTCCTGAGTTGATTTTTTACTTCAAATAAGTCAGCTTTGTGATCCAACCTCACTAATGAGTATGGCAGTGTGGGATGACACACATTCAGATACATCCATTACGTCTCTTTGCATACAGTCCAGTGAGGTATAGCTCAAATTATTTACACCCACATGGACTATGACAAAATCATATTGGTACCTGGGGTGTAGTAACTTGAGTGTGTACATGATATTGCAGTTCCTATTCGGAATAGGCAACTAACCATCATTTTTTTCTTTGTCCAAAATGGTGAGTAGGGCATCTCTGTGTGACATAATGGACTCTCCAATGACAAGAGTACTAGGTAAAATGTATGCTTGCATTACGGGCTTTGCACTTCAAGGACTGTTAAGTGTACGCTTGCTTGAGAAGTTTAGTATTGCTTTTGGTGTGTGCTTTAGTGATCGCTGAAGAAAGTACAGTTTTGTACCTACCATAAATGTAGATGTTCGAGTGTTCACACTGCTGCAGTCATCACACTTGGGTTATCCTGCCGTCAGGCGGTCCCACAGTCAGCCAGAGTTCCAAAGTCTTGGTCCGGCGTCGGCTGCTATCACTTCTTCCCTGACGTCAGTGCGCCAGGGGTATATAAGAGGCATCCAATGCCATTTTCTTCAGTTTTTCTTGCCCCAGACGTCAGGTGCCCCCAAGTAGGTAGGCAATACATATTGCTAATTAAACATGTAAAGGAAATAAAAGGAATACCTTCAGTTACAAGCAAATACACCACAAAGGTTGCACAAGATAGAAAGGTATAGAAAAGTTCAGCTAGGTCAGAGGGGATGGAGGGAGGGTAACCTGGACTGCAGCAGTGTGAACACTCGAACATCTACATTTATGGTAGGTACAAAACTGTACTATATTCATCGTGTTACACCGCTGCAGTCATCACACTTGGGTTGAATCCCAAAGCTAAGGATGATGGTGGAACTAAACAGGGTTTGGCGAAGCTAGTAGGCCCTGCAGAACTGCAGTGGCAAAGTCAGCTCTGGTTTTAGAGCATAGAGGTAAGTGATAGTGCTTGGTGAAGGTGTGCACTGAACTCCAAGTTGCAGCCTCCAAAATATCCTTGGTTAGTAACCCTCTGAGAAAGGCTGTTGATGTAGCTGTAGCCCTGGTGGAATGGGACCTAATGCTAGCAGGTACAGGTTTCCCATGATGTGTGTAGCAGAAACAGATACAATGTCCTATCCATTTTGAAATGGTCTGTTTTGAGATAGCTTTTCCTTGTGATCCTGCAGCATAGGATACAAAGAGCTGGTCAGACTTTCGGAAAGCCTTAGTTTTATCCAAGTAGTAATGTAATTGCCTGTGAATGTCCAAAGAATGTAGGAGCCTTTCTCCTTTGCTCTGGGGAGTTTGGGAAAAAGGTGGGCAAATGAATGGTTTGTTTTAGGGCACACTGGATACCACCTTTGGCATAAAGGAAGGGTTAGTTCGTAGATCGACTCTGTCTTGATGAAAAATGATGAAAGGCTCCACTGCCATTAGGGCCTGTAGCTCTGAGACTCTTCGTGCTGAAGTTATTGCTAGCAGCAGGGCAGTTTTCCACAATAGAAACTGTAAATCAGCTGTAAAATCTGGTTCAAAGGGCGGCAGTGTAAGCTTTTCCAGAACAAAGTTGAGATCCCAAGTTGGTGTTGGTGCTCTCCGGGGCGATCTTATGTTCTTAGCCCCACCTGAGGTACTGTCTTAGTAGTGGATGTGAAAATATAGGAGGATCTGTGCTGTAGTGAGCTGAAACCACTGAGGCGTGGATCTTAATAGATGAAAAAGAAAGTCCTCTGTGCAACATCTCAGTTAAATATTGTAGAATCTGAGGAATATTTGGAAAAAGGTGATTTTGGCCTTTTCCAGGCGCAAAATCTTTTCCATTTGTCTGAATAGGTTTTCCTGGTGCTGGGCCTCCTGGCCTCCAGAATGACATCCACAACAGCTTTAGAGAGAAGTGTTGACTGGTTGCTTAGGTAATTTGCCATGCAGCCAGATTTAAAATCTTGAGCTGGCTGTGTAGAATCTGATTGTTTTGCTGAGTGAGCAGGTGAGGAATTTGAGGCAAAATCCATGGTGGGCCTTGAGCCATGTTCCTTAGTATTGGATACCAGTGTTGGCGTGGCCAGTCTGGAGCAATGAGTATCATTTGTGGCCTCTCTAATCTGGGTTTCAGCAGCACCTTTGCTAGAAAAGGCAGTGCAGGAAAGGCATACACTGTTAATGTTTTCCAACTGAATGAGAGGGCGTCCACTTTCCAAGCTCGTGGGTGGTATGTCCTTGTGCAAAATTTCTGAAGTTGGTAGTTTTGGGGGTTGGCAAACAGATGTCTGGGCAGCCCCATTTTTGAGTTATCATTGCGAATACTTGTGGATCTAGTTTCCACTCGTGAGGATCCATGATGTTTCTGCTTAGATCGTCTGCCAATGTGTTTTTCTTTCCTGGCAGGAATTGTGCTTGTAGTTGAACTTGGTAGGTCAGTGCTGTGTTCCACAAGGTCATTGCTTGTCTGCATAGGGGGTAGGAGTGTGTGCCTCCTTGCTTGTTTATGCACCACATTACTGTGGTGTTGTCTGCCTTTATTAGGAGTTGTCCTGGATGTAGGAGGTCCTTGAAAGCTGTTAGGGAATTTTGTACAGCTAGCATCTCTTTTGAATTGATATGCAGATGCCTTTGATCTGTAGACCATTTGCCCTGAATGCACTGTCCTGCCATGTGTGCTCCCCAGGCATAATCCAATGCATCTGTTGTTATAGTTAGCCTGGCTGTGAGTAAGATAAAAGGCTGACCCCTGTTGAGGTGAAATGCCTGAGCCCACCATAGAAACTCCTGTTGAAGGCAGGGAATGAGTGGTATTATTGTTTCCAAGCTGTGGCTGTGTTGAGTTCATACGCTTTTCAGGCACCATTGTAATTTCCTCATATGCAGTTTTGCAAATGGTATTAGTAGTATGCAAGATGCCATGAATCCCAAGGCCTGCAGAATTTTTCTTGCAGGGAGTTGGGTCTTTGTTGCCATCATTTTGAAGTATTGAGTCAGTTGTTCTTGCTTGTCTGGCGTGAGATAAGCCATCTGGGCCATTGTATTTAAGTTGGCACCCAGGAATATTATGTCTTGTGAGGGCACTAGTTTTGATTTCTTTGCATTTACTGTGTACCCTAGGCAACTTAATAGGTGTTGGACAAATGCCAGATGCTTTAAAAGAATGTCCTTGCTTTCTGCTTGAATAAGGCAGTCGCCCAGGTATGGATATATTTGAATTCCTCTTTGTCTGCAGTATGCAATTACTGGTGCCAGGCATTTTGTGAAGACCCTGGGCGCAGTAGATAAGCCAAAGGGCAGTGCAGAGAATTGATAATGGGTTGAACCTGCAATACATAGGAGGTATCTTCTGCAATTTTGTCTGATAGGGACATGCAGGTATGCCTCCTTGAGATCCAACATTACTAGCCAAGCCTTCTTGCCCAGCATGGGAAGAAGTTGCTGTAGTGTTAGCATCTTGAATTTGGGTACTTGCAGATAAGTGTTTAGAATTGAGAAGTCCAGAATGGGTCTCCAGGCTTTGTCCTTTCTGGTGACTGGAAAGAGTCTCGAGTAAAATCCTTGTCCTTGCTCCTGTGTAGGTACCTGTTGAAGGGCTCTCATGTCCATGAGAGCTGTAATTTGTTTTTGAGCCTCTGCCTATTGTTTTGGTGGCAGGTTTGGCATTCCTTTTATCCTTGGTAAAGTGTGAAAGTGGAATCTGTATCCTTGTGAGACAATATTTAGGACCCATTTGTCTTTTGTGATGATGTGCCAGTTGCCTGCAAAAAGTGATAATTTTCCTCCCAAGGGAGCTACCAAGAGGGATTTGCTTGGCAGTCTGAGGGGTAAGTCATTGTGTTTGTCTTCTGATAGCTTGAGACTTGTCTTCTCCTCCTTTTTGGGTTGTGGTACCCCATTGTCGAGGCTTGTAAGGGCCTTGTGACTGACCTCTGCCCCTTGGATGTCTGTATTTGCCCCTCTGTGGTCTGTCAGAAGCTGGAAAGGACCAGTTTTTTGTTGGCCAATTTCTGCTGAAATGAGGGGGTTGAATCTGTAAAAAAATCCTTGACCGTCTGCATAGATTTTGCCTTATCCTCCATTTTCTTTAAATCCTCTTCTGCTTTTACACGAAATAAAACATCCTGCTGTAAAGGTGCATCCAATAACTTTGCTTTAACATGATCAGGTAGAGTTTGTTCTTTTAACCAAGCATGCCTATGTATGACACACCCTGTCACTGCTGCTCTGCAGGAAGCCTCCAATTAATCAAATCCACATTGCAATGTATGTTTTCCCACTTGTTCAGCTGCATGCAACAAATCTTGCATTTCCTTGAAATCAGGCTGCTCTGAATGAGTGATCATTTTTTATTTTAATTGAGACATCAAATATTGTTGATATTTCAGCATGTGAAACTGACAATTTAAGGCCCTCATAGCTAGAGTAGCTGAGGTATATACTTTCTTTCCCCATCTGTCTAGTGCTCTGGAATCCCTTTGAGGGTACAGGATTTTTGGCACTAGAGGCCTTAACCCCTTTGGGACCCTGGGAAATGGTTTCTGGGTCAGCAACAGGGCTTTTATATAGGAATTTGTGTGAGTCAGGGACTCTATAGTATCTGTCTGGTTTGGCTGGTGCAGGAGGAAGAGAGTCTGGGTTAAGGCTAGATTCTGAATAAACATCATCCACAATGTCTAACACTGGTGGGATAGCAAGTGGTCTGTGCTGGGGTAGTAAAAGGAACTCTCTGAGCCTTTTCTTAGAATCAGAGTAATCCTGGCCTTCCCAGTGGAAATGTTCCCTCATGGTATGTAAAGTTTCCCCAAAAGAGTAGTCTTCTGGGAGAGATGCTGAGGGAATAGACTCTTCAGCATCAGAGTTTTCATAAGGGGGGAAAAAGAGTATTCCTGTTCCTCAGAAGAATCTGAGGAAATTGAAACCTGGTCAGAGGAAGCGTAATCCTCCTCCTGTCTTGGCCTTTTATCAGGAGGGGGATGGGAACCCCTGATTAGGGTAATTAAATCTTCAGCCATCTTAAGCATCTGTTTCTTAGGCATGGAGCCTTGTACTGGAGACTGCTGTACAGTCTTTTTTGCTTTTAAAGGAGTTTTCAGCTTTGCATAGGATTTAATGGTGAGTGTAGTCAGGTCTGAAGACACCTTCTGCAACTGAAGGCGTTTCAACTGCACCGGAATCTCCTTCAGCCCTGGAGTCGGAAGGGGCTAAAGATGAGGGCTGTGGAGGCCTAGTAATCTCCTCTTGAGAATCAGAAGCCATCTGGGGTTCTAAATCAGCGGTCGTCAGGGGCTGCGTAGGCGCCTCACTGAAAACCGGAGAACCGGCGACTGGCCCAGCAGAGGCCTCGGAATCTGGTTTGGGTCTCGGCTGCCTGTCCTTATCCTTGCGTTTTTTATGCATTCCGGTCATCGGTTGCTCCAACGGCATGGTATAATTAAATTTCCTACCAAAGTAATGTCAGGCGAAATCAAACCGACGTTTAATCATTCGTTTATTAAACCTAGCACAAAAATGACAACCTGTGACGTCGTGGTCTGGGCCTAGGCAAGGAATACAATAAGAATGAAAGTCCTTATGAGGTATTTGCTTCCCACAAGAAATGCAATTAAATTTGTCTGACATCGGACTGAGGCAAGAAAAGGTTCCCCAACGGGGTACTTAGCTTTATTGAAGACTTCGGTCTGAAATTCGATTTGAAAATCTCAGGCACTTGCGAACTGCTTCTGCTTCGGGCACCTCGCAGCAAGAAAGACTGAAGAAAATGGCGTTGGATGCCTCTTATATACCCCTGGCGGACAGACGTCAGGGAAGAAGCGACAGCAACCGACGCCGGACCAAGACTTTGGAACTCTGGCCGACTGCGGGACCGTCTGACGGCAGGATAACCCAAGTGTGATGACTGCAGCAGTGTAACACGATGAACATCAGTGCTGCTAATAGATGGCTTTGGAGGACTTCCATGATTTCCGAAGGTTTCTTAAGCCCATCAGCACAAGAAAATCTGTATTTGGTGTACAGTATTGTATGAGGGATGCAGTGTGAGTATTCTTGACAACCGTGTTTGTATGAGAGATTTTTGTCTCCAAGGAAGTTGTGCACTTACATCTCTTGCATACCATGTTATTCTTTTATTAATGATTAACTGGTTGTTTGAGAACATGAAACAATTGCTACATTGCTTAAGGATGCCCAAATCTACCAGGCTGGCCATAGAGACATTTGGAAATTGTAAATCCATACTGCCTGGTCCTATAATAGAGTTGGCTGTTTAGGTTTAGGGATTGAGCTTTAAACAAGGGTGTCCTAGGGTAGATTCTGGGGTTAAGGGCAGGATGTTAAATAATGTTAGTATATGATAGTGCTATTCAACACACAAGCTAACTGATCTAAGCTTATTCTTGCACAATGCCACACTGTTTAACAGGTTTTGGATCGAATCCTAACTTTTTATTTAAATTTTACTGTCTAGGCATTTGCTGCTATACAGGGCACTGCTAATCGCCAAGGCCCATTGGAAAGCTCTGCACAGAGAAAAAAAATGCTTGAAAATTGACTCCTATGGTCTCTAGCCAATAAATAACCACACTTTGAGCTTCCTACAGTGCTTCCTAACTCAGAGAGACCAGGTAAACACATTCTGCCATGAGAATTCTGATGCTGGAATCAGTTAATGTAGAAGCACAGCAACCTATTGTTAACAAAAATCGCTTTTGTCCTTCTAGACTCCTTCAGGTCTGTGTACAAGAATCCTGAAAAAATATCTGCATTCAAGTCCATTCAATAATACAGCTGGTTGCTGAGCCACTCCTCTGATCCAATCTGGCCACTGACTAGTGCCCCAGTGCCTCAAGCTACTTCAAACCTTTCCCATAACTGAGAAGCAGATGTTACAGAGCCACTGAAGTATTCATTTTTACCTCAGAAGAAGAATGGTTAATCATTAACTTCGGCCTGTTCTCACAAAAATAAAGGTACACTTCAGCTTTATAGCTACACATTTTAAAATTCTGCATGCTAAAGTACTAGAATACATTTTCTTCCCCCAGTGTATCCAATGCTTTCCCATCCTTGCCAGAGGGAATGGGGTAAGCAGCAGTAATCTGTTCTGCAGGAGCAGTTTTAGATAGAGAGACCACTGCTGGGTCTGCTTCAAGCTTAGAAAACAAATTGATCTCCTGCCTCTAAGCAAGTCTATCAAGTCAGCTAGACACAGTGAGAAAGAACATCCTTTAAAGCAGGCATCAGGCATATCCAACTATAACAAGGCATAACACAATTGCAGTGCCATAAGAATTTCACTCTGTTCCCACTTTCAGTCCAAATAGAAGTTTGAAGATAAATCTTCAGAAGGGAAACCTAAAGGCATAGATTTCCCAGAATCAAGCAATCCCACTGCAATGCCTGCTCTTCTGACTTTAAATCCGAGTCATAAAGAAATGGACCCATTTCTTGCATGAAAGGCAAAAAGGCAAGGAAAGAACAGAAATCAGCTCCTAGTAAATCCCAGTAAAAGTTCTCTGTCCACAGAAATAGGGACAGGAGACTGGAAGATTTTCTCACTATGTTCTCCCCTTTTATGGCAAACTCTTTGGAAAATGGGTGACTCATAGAAAGAATGCTAGTCCCCGATACAGACTGTCTATCCCTGGTAAATGAAGAACCTTCACCTGCCCCTTCCTTGAGACCAACAAGAGTGGCTCTCCCTTGCCCACTAAGGACATCCCTACAGCCGCAGAGAACATGGCTATCCTCCAGTCTTTTGCGACTGCATATACTACACCATGGGGACTGGGTGTAAAAATGAGTGGTCAGAGGAGCAAGCTAGTTAAGGCAACACAGGAGCCAGACTGACACTAAAGACTCCCAGACAAGTTAGTTGCTTTTGCGGTCAGGGAAAAGTAAAACTATGAAGATCAGTGGATGCTTCACTGATAAGCTGAGAAAGACCTCAAACTTGGATAGCAGAGCTTGCATTAATTAGCAAAAGATACAAAAGGGAATAGGTGGTTTTGAGTTAAGCATACCACAGAATCTCACACAAGCACAGTATCCTGTCCCAAAACCACAAATCCTGATGAAATTTTAGTCAAAAAACAAAATTTCACGCAGAAAGTTCACAAACATTTATACAAGTCCCTTAGAACTGTAATAAGAGTCCTAAAATGTTAAGCTTCCTAGGTAAAAACGATACTTTAGACACAGACGTTTTCCTCCAAAAAATATTTTCAGTGGAAAGTTTTTCCCAACTGGGGACTCATCTGCCCAGCCTTGAAGGATCTCTAGCTGATCGACATTTCCATCGGGCCTGCCAAAGGAGACCTCTTGGGCAGCAAAAGAGCTCTGAAGAGATTTGTAATCTTGTCAATTTATGGAGCTCCCTTCAAGCTCCAGACAGGTAGACCCTGTGTAAGGCTCCCAAAAGCTTTGAAAGCTGGCCAGTCACGAAGGGATAGGACCCAAATGACATAGGCTACTGCAACAGTGATTGATATGCTGAATATTACATTTTTTCAAAGGTCTATCAAACGCTTTCCAATCTTTGTCAGAAGGAACAGGGTTAGTTGCCAAAAGATTTTTGGCAGATTATTCTGTCAAGGAAATTACTGTAGGGGTTTTAAAAAGAGAAATTTCCGGGTCTGAAGAACCTTATATGACTTGTCATACTTTTTGGGAGCAGTGGGCTGAATGTCAGGCAAACTGCTGGCTGCAAAAAAAACAACCTCTTATAATGGCAGGACAGAAGCAACAGCTACAAGGTGAGGAAAATCCAGCTGTAATAAGTCACATTACCTTTGCTGGGATTCTGGAATTTCATTTTGCTCCCACTTTAACAATTGTTCATCCTTGCTATAGTATCAGAACAAGAGAGCTATTTGGGGTGTAATCTGAAGAAAAGCTTTCTTCAGAATCAGATTCCATCTTTTATAGCATAAGGGACCTAAGAAAAACAATCTAAATCTAATTCCTATCCATCGGGCTGAGAATCAGAATCCAAGAGACAAGAAAATCTCTCTTAAAATTCTGGGAAGAATCAGAATTTAAACATTGCAAGTCTTGAAATAAGCCCTTAGCAACCCCAGACAATATTTCCTGTCAATCATATGTGAAACAGGAGAAAAAAAAATGGCTAGCTTTCTATTTTCTTTTTCTGGAAGACCATCATAAAAAGACTGACCAGAGGATAGGTCCCTTCCTCATGGATCCAACTATTTAGAGAAGCTTTGCAGTACAGCAGTATACACTCTCTCCTCCAAGTATAGCTCTCCCTTGCCCAAAGGGTACAGACAAACAGCCACAAATTACATGCCTGTCTCCCAGTCCTTAACATATCAAGCAGCAGCAAACAAAAGTTTGAGAAGAATTAATGAGTTGTCTGAAGTACCATAAATGAACAATACAGAGTCACTGATTGGTGGCTGAATCAAAGATGAAACTGTCTTGAAGACCGATGGCATCCACACAACTTTCTTTTCCTTGCAGATAGTAAATGGTAGGACCAAGGAAGCCCAGAGCATGGTCCTTGTTCTACCAAAAAAAGTGCCTGACAAGCAGTTTGAGGAATCTTGAAAAGGCAGTCATACAATCTGACTGGAAATTTGTGGTTTTGATGTAAAAGTTTTAAAGACAACCCCCAAAACCTCTAGTTCTATCTCTAAGATAGTGTTCCTAACAGAAAACTTTTTCCTCAATATACAGAGAAAAGCAGGAATTTTAAAGGAATTTCACTACTGGGAATCCTGCATAAAAAAATTAACGTTTTTAGTGACAACCACTGAATTCTCATCCCTAGCACTAATGTTTGACAGAAAGGAACAACTTTTTTTTCTCAAAAACTGATAAAGTGGAAGGTTTTCCCTAGTGGAGTACTTACCTGTCCAGCCTTGATGAAGCCCAGAGGGAAGAAGAGCTCACTTTAACAACAATAAAGTTCTTAAGGGTTTGGCATCCTAGCCACTGACTTTATACTGCTCTCCTTGAGCTGTACAGTAGTTAGATTATGGGAAGGTGCCCTTAAGGTTGGAAGCTGGCTGGTCATCATATCCTTGACAGGATATAACCCATACAGCTTAGTTTACTGCAACACTGATTTAATGAAGAGCATCTATTGTTGTACAGCCAAAAAGAGGATCACCGATATCACCTTTGGGGTGTCCTCCTTGATTCTCAGCAGGACTTTTGGGATAACAGGAAATGTACAGAGGCATTTCCCCTGTCATGAGACTGGCATGACGTCCAATTTCCAAGCTGCTGGGCATAGAACTTTGCAGCAGGTCAGTCTGAGCTGCTTGTTCAGAGTGGGGGCAAAAAGAGCTATGTGGGGAATACCCCACTGATGGACAATCATCAGGAAGACCTTCCTGTTCAACATCCATTTGCAAAGGTCTGCCTTGGATCTCCTCAAGAAGTTCTCAACTGTATTCATCTCAGAGGGAATGTAACTTGCTTGGAGATAGAGGTTATGTTGAATGAATATCTCCTAGGCAGTCATGGCAAATCTAGACTTTGCCCCTCCATGCCTGCTGATGTACCACATTACAGTGGTGCTGCCTGTGAGAATTAGGAGGGTTCCTGAAGACCAAAGGTGATACAAAAATTGAAGGGTTAGGATCTGGGCTTTCAGTTCTTTGACAATTGTGTTTTTTTTGTCTGCCCTGACCAAATGTCTGGGCTTTTATGCTCAAACACGCTCCTATGCCAGATCTGAAGCATATACGGAAAATTACTGGCAAGGAGATCAGGAAAAAGCACTCCTATACTGAGTAATGTCTGACCAATCCACTAAAGAAACTCCTTCTTAATGAATGGAAGAGTGGAACTGGAAAGTTCAGGGGGTGGTAGTGCTGTGACAAAGACTTGAGATACCACTGAATCGTCTTCAAGTGAAGTCTGGCAAAAGGTATCACTTGTGTGACTGAAACCACATAACCCAATGCTCTCAATATCTCCTTTGCTAAGATCAATTTTAAGGGAAGGAGACACTGGAAGTACGCAATTAGAAAGTCCATATTGCCCTGAGGAAAAAATACCATGATGGAAACTGTGTTCGCATGGAAGCATAGAAATACCAGATCCTGAAATGGAAGGAGGACAGACTTTTTCAAGTTTATTGTAACCGAGGCTAGGCATTTGATGAATGCCTTGGAGCTGTAGAAAGACCAAAGGACAAAACAGTGAAATGAGAATGAAATTGCAAGGAACAAAATCTTAAGTAATTTGTTATATGGATAGATGGGGATATGAAGATATACATCTTTCAGGTCAAGGGTGACCATGAAGGTGTGAGGAAGGACCAGTGGAAGAAGAGTTTGCAGGTAAAGCACCTTGATTTTTGGAACCCTTAAGAAGGTGCTGAGTACTGATAAACAGAGTGGGTCTCCAAGTGCCTGTCTTCCTCAGAGCTAAAAAGAATCTTGAATAAAACCCTTTTTTCAGTTACTTGATTGAAACTAATTGTATAGTTCTGAAGGAACAAGTGCTTTAGAATGGGTACAACCAGGTGTTCGTAATTTGGAAGCACTTGTAGAATCCTGAAGGGGTAACCTTTCTCTAGAATACTGTGAATCCATTGGTCTTAAGTTACAAGTCTCCATAGAGGAAAAGAATGAAAGTTCCCCCTGATAGAGAAAGAGGGGATAAGCAGAGGGGGAGGCAGATAGTCACAAACCAGATGATTTTTCTGGAAAGGTATCCTTAAGTTCTATGAAATTTAGCTTTTTCTCCTGGAACTTTTTTGGCAACCTTTTCATTGAGGTTTCTGTTGCTTTTAAAAAGGGGGTCAGCCATGGAAGGATAATTTCTATCGAACTTTGGGACAAGAAAAAGAAAAATCTTCTTAAAACCCAGCAAAATTTTACCTCTCTCCTGCACAGTGTGTATGGGAATGATAGTTTATTGCACAGAAAGAAAGTGTAGCAGAAGCTTACACTTTCTTTCCATACCTATCTGCAGCTCTGCTGTATTTGTCATTCGGTAAAGCATTACAAGATGGAAGCAGGTTGGTGGACTCGTCAAGAGTATATATAAAAATCATTACTGGGCCTAAAAGAGTTTTGTACAGGTATTTAAGGCAGTTTGGAGCCTTAGACTACATCATTTTTTTAAGTGCATGAGATTGGGCTTCTCAGTTTAAAAAAGCTTATCAAAGGTATCTTGTCAAGTCTGTAGAAGGCTTAGGAACTCCCATATAAAACGGGCTAGTGGTGCAGTGGAAGCGTTGTTGCCTCACAGCAAGAGGTTCTCCTGTTCGATTCTCAGCTGGAGTGCCTTCTGTGTGGAGTCTGCACGTCCTCCCTGCGGTCGAGTGGCATTCGAAAGACATGCGTGAATGGGCATGCCTTTGTTGAAAGTTGGGCGTCAGGCTGGCAACTCGACACTATAAAAAAAATCTATTGCCAATCATTACCGGACCGGAGTTCCGTTGTGGCGACCCCTAACTCGGAAAAGCCGAAAAGACAAACAACAACAATAACTCTTCTGCACATCCAACACCTACTTATCCTTCCACTGAAAATACTGCTTCATTTTCCAGACTCTCATCTAAGGGAGAATCTGGAGAGCATTCTCATCCTCAAACTTGAAACCAATGAGAGAATGGATCTGGGAGGAATAAGCAAGATAATTTATAACAGATTCTTAATCTTCCTGTTCAGAACAGGAATTCCTCTCTCTTACTGCGGGGACAGGGGGAGTAGAAGAGAAGAGCTGGTGCTTTAGTGACATGATTACATTAAAAAGCCCCTAAGAAAAGTAATACTACTCTTTCAGTGGACGGCTAGGAACTGAAAGAGGAGAAGGCAAAGTATTTTTAGTCTTCTGATTTTTCCTGGGATCATTAGCATGGACATAACATGGAAAAATCACCCCCCCAACCAAAGCACCTGAATATGAGTACCAGGAAACCCCTCTGACTAAAATTTGAGGGATGTCCTTGAGTCCCCTCAAAAATGATAAGCCATGGTTCCCTTCTTCACGGCCAAACCAGATGTCTGATCAGTGAAGCTGGATGTGCTTAGATGCCCAAACACACAACAGGAATTAAGTTGTTATGTACTCACCATAACGTTCCATCTGAGTAGGTAAACTTAATTTGTCTGCAACCTGTGGGATACGGATCCGACCTCGGATCCAAGCTGGCAACTTTACAAAGCTTAGATCCGAGCTCATAGCTCCTCCCCTTACCCATAATCCCCTGTCAACCCTGATTGACCTCAGATCAAGTTTGCCCCAAAGCACTATAGTGGATAACTAACTACATTATCAGAATGGTACATCACTATATGACATGAAACACATCTGAAGATCAGGGGGACAGAGGGGGGGGGGGAACAGTTGCAGACAAATGAAGTTTACCTACTCAGATGGAATGTTATGGTGAGTACATAACTTCTTAAACTGAAGTAGTTAACTTTGTTTGGTCTGCAACCTGTGGGACAGAGTACCCAGCTACCTAAACCTTGGGCAGCCTTCATGGAAGGATATTCCGGAGCACTGCGGAGCCAAAAGACGTTCTCCCTCTGGAGGTAATGTCCAATTTATAATGATTGATGAAGGTATGAGATGAGGCCCAAGTGGCTGCTGAACAGATATCATCCAAGGAAACCCTGGATTTAAAGGCGGCAGATGTAGCCATAGCCCTAGTTGAATGGGCACGAACTCAATGAGGTGCGGGCCTGCCGGAATTTTGATACGCTGTAATGATACACTGTGAAATCCATCTCGATAAGGAAACCTTCGAGACCGGTTTACCTAGATTAAATTTGGCAAAGAAAACGAACAACTGGTCGGATTGTCTATGATCAGATGTCCTTTGAATGTAAAATCTAAGTTGTCTGTGCACGTCCAAAGAATGTAATCTGTACTCCCCTTTGTTCTGGTAGTTAGGAAAGAAGACCGGCAAATTGATAGATTGGTTAATATTAGATTCAGAAACTACCTTCGGGAGGAAGGAGGGATTGGTCCTGAGGTAAACCCTATCCTTGTGAAAGGCTAAGTATGGGGGTTTCACAGAAAGATCTTGCAATTCAGATACTCTCCTGGCTGAAGTAATAGCCACAAGAAAGGCTGTTTTCCAAGACAAATATTTGAGGTCTACTGAAGATGTCGGTTTGAAGGGAGGGGCTGTCAGGGCTTGTAATACCAAGGTCAAATCCCATGGGGGTACCGCTTCCTTTATTGGAGGTCTAAGAAGAAAGGTGCCCTTTAGGAACGTTTTGCACAATTTTGTAGTAATCAAAGGGCCCATTTCAGTACCTACGTGGTAATGAGAGATAGCTGCTAACTGAACCTTAACCGTAGAACAGCTAGCTCTGTCATTAAAAAGACCTGAAAGAAAGTCCAGCATTGCAGGCAAGGGGGCTGTAAAAGGGTCCAAATTATGGCGTTCTGCCCAGATAGAGAAACGCTTCCATTTACTACCATAGACCTTATGCGCTGCTACTAGGGTAGTTTTAACTGGAGAAGAGATACCGGGAGTCCTAGCTACAAGTGGAACTGGAGCAGCCAAGCCATAAGCTTGAGGCTGGCCAGGTCGGGAAGTGGGAGCCCCTTGGGGTGGGAGATTAGATCCGGAAAGGGATCTAGAATCCAGGGCGGATTCACTCGATGAGACCAGAGGTAAGGGAACCAAGCTTGGCGAGGCCAGAATGGGGCAATGAGGATTATCCTGCTCCCCAACCGACTGGCTTTCTGAAGAAGTTTCAGCATGAGGGGAAGAGGAGGGTAGGCATAGAGAAGACCAGGTGGCCAAGCATGCACCAAGGCGTCCCTTGGGGCTTCCCCGGCAGGGGGAATGAGAGCAAAGTAATTCTTGCATTTCGTGTTTGAGGGAGATGCGAAAAGATCGCAACAGGGCTTCCCCCAAACAGCAAAAATTCGACTCACTACTCGAGGATTGAGGGACCACTCGTAAGGTGAAAGGATGCTGTGACTCAGTCTGTCCGCCAGGATGTTGGTCCATCCCGGAATGTGCGTCGCAATGAGAAAGCGGTTGGTGGAGATCGTCCATTCCCACACTCTCATGGCTTCACCCATTCCCACACTCTCATGGCTTCTCAACAGAGTGGGTAAGACCTGGTTCCCCCTTGTTTGTTGATATACCATACCACAGACATACTGTCTGTCTGGATTGCAATTGTTCCTACAGGCAGAAGAGCACTGCCCTCATCTCTGGAACATTTATGTGCAATAAGGCCTCCGAATCGTTCCACGTGCCTTGGACTGTTCTGCTCGAATAATGCCCCCCCCCACCCAAGACAAGAGGCATCCGTGGTCACCGTGGCGAGAGGGGGGGGCCATGGCAAAGGGGCGTCCCGCCTGGAGGTCCAGCGATTGAAGCCATCAAACGAGAGCCCTCTTGCAGGCCCTGCTGAGAGAAATGGGGTGACTGAAGGGGTACTGATGAAGGGACCACTGGACTTGGAGAGTCCACTATAAAATCCTCATGTTCAGACATGCCATGGGAAGAAGGTTTATAGCGGCTGCCATGGACCCCAGGGCCCTCAGAACCAATCCCGCCGGAGGTTTTGAAGATTGAAAGATGGCCCGCACATGTGCTCTCAAAGTGTGCAACCGATTGGAAGTTAAGAAGACTAGTTGCCTGTTGGTGTCCAGTCTGGCCCTGATAAAATCTATCACCTGAGTCGGGGGGAGAGAGGACTTGTCCGAGTTTATAGTGATCCCTAGTTGCAGAGCAAAGTTGAGAAAGTAGTCCCTGGCTAAGCATAGTAGATGCCTTGTCGGGGTGGTGAGGAGCCAGTCGTCCAGGTACGGGAAGACCTGCATTCCCTGAAGTCTCAGGTGGGCCGCTATCACTGCTAATACCTTGGTGAACACCCTGGGGGCTGAGGTGAGCCCAAAGGGGAGGACCCTGAATTGATAATGACTGGCTCCAAGCCGGAAGCAGAGAAACCTCCTGGACCGTTCGTCCATCAATATGTGGTCGTACGTGTCCTTGAGGTCTATGGAGCACATCCAGTCGCTCTCCCGCAAGAGGGGGAGAATAGATTGAAGAGTGACCATCCGGAACTTTTCTTTGGTTACTGACTGACTTAGTAGGGAAAGATAGAGGATGCGCCTTAGGTCCCCCATCTTTTTTGGTACCAAAAAGAACCTGGAGTAGTAACCCGATCCGGACTGGCCTGGGGGAACATGCTGAATGGCTCCTTTTTCTAAAAGCAGCCGAATTTCCGCAGCTGCTGCCTCCCTCTGATTGGGTGGAACATCAGGGAGATGTCCTGGGGTGTCGGGAATGTAGGAAAAGGGAATTCTGTATTCTCTGGATATGATACGAAGCACCCAGCGGTCTGTTGTAATGGACTCCCAAGCTGCCAGGTGCCTTGAGAAGCGCTCCCCGACTGCCTCCAGAGTGGAGCAGTCGGGCAACCCCTCAGGTTGCTGCGTGGGCCGATCAGAGAAGGCTTCTCTGGACCCAAAGTTTCTCGGGCCCCCTCTGCCTCTAGGGCGGCATCCACCCTGTCCTCCTCTGCCGCGGAAGGACTGGGAGTCCGGAGCAGACTGGGATTGTTGCGACTTTCGGAACCACATCTTCTTCTGTCCCTTTTGGTTCTTGGAGAAGGACCTCTGGGGAGCAGAGAAGCGGACTCCGACGGCAGACAATGTCTTCCCGTCCTTTTCGCTATGGACCAAAGTCTCGCGAACTGTCTTGCCAAATAGGGCAGAACCATTGAAGGGGGCATTCGCAAAGGACGCCTTGAAGGGTGCCGCGAAATCACAATGTCGAAGCCAGGCCTGGCGCCTCATAACTAGGCCTGCTCCGCTGGCTCTAGCGGCTCCTTCTGTAGCATGTTATAAAAGCCGCATAGAGGTGTTGGATATAGACCTAAGAGTGGCCATGCGAGTGGAGTACAACTGTTTGTCCTCTCCCAAAATGGACTCCGGGGGCGATGCAGCATACTCTTTGATACTCTTTGATAAGGTCTCGCTGCAGTCGAATCACATGTGCCATGTAGTTCAGGGACGTTATAGAGAAGGTTGCTGAACTAAAGACCCGCTTCCTGAGACGGTCCATCGAGCGAGACTCCTTGCTCGGGGGATGGACCGAGGGACTCTCTTGGGCTAACTCCCTCTTGGTGGCTGCCGCCACCAACATGGCATCTACGGGGGGACCCTTGCTCCAATGGGATTTCTCTGCCGGGGGGCTTAGGATCCTGTCAGGACATTATGGGACTGGCTCCACAGTGTCCGGCTCCTTCCACGCCCTAGTGGTGATAAGGTCCACTAAGGGGTGGAGGTAGATGGGCCTGCTTCGAACGCCTCCAGGAACACGGATTCATCCGAGGAAGCCTTGGGGGCAGACCACCCCCCTCTTATCCTAAGCATTTCCATGATGTCTCCGAAGGAGACATCCTCGGGGGGGGACCTTGGGGAGCCTTCCCCCTCATCCAAATCTGTGTCTTCTGTCAAGGACTCGGGGGAGTCCACATGCCTCCTCTTGCACTTCCGCTTGTGAGAAACATCTTCGGGGGGACTGTCCGAGGACGACTCACCAGCAACGTCTTGTTCCAGGGGAAAGACCTGAGACATCAAAGCAGGCTGTCCCTGTGGCCACAAAAGCCCTACCCAAACAAGTGGGAGTGCGGGATGGAACCGTAGCAGGGAGCGGGGGCCTGGATGCACTCAACAGAGCCCTCTCCACCACATCAAAAGCCGAGGGAGAGCCACTCTCTCTAGGATCCGAGAGCCGACCCTCACTCGGATCCGATGGATGGATCGGAGCCGGCACTGAGACCATCGGATCCGAAGGGCCAGTGTGCTCCGACCTGGACAGAGCCGAAGGCACTCTAAACCCCTCGGATCCGAAGCTCAGAGCATGGCTCCGAGAGCTCAGATCCGACAAGGACGGATCCGGTAAACTCGAAGGAAGAGTTGGAGCTGAAGTACCAGATACTGTCGGCGCCGACCCACCCCCGGCTCCAACGCTGCCCAGCTCCGAGCACTCCGAACCCGGGAAGCGGGTCGGAGAAGGAGATATCAGGGCAAAGAAGGGTGTTGAGCTCCCCCCCGGAGGGAGGGGGAGGCAGGAGCACTCCCATCTGCATTTGGGCCTGGATGAACCTTCGCATCACCCGGTTCAAATCAGCTTCAGAAAGGCTACGCGTTGATCTCGATGAGACCACCGAGGCTGGCCGGGAGTGCCGCCTCAATGACCTCGACAGAGATCGGGTCTCCTCCTCCTCGGGTCCCGGTGAGAAGCATGGAGACCGGAGCCGAGAAGGAGGAGACCTGGAAGCCGTGGAGGGAGAAGCCCGCTTAGTCGGGGGGGGGGGGGGCGAAGCGGAGGCCTCGGCCTGCCGCTTGTGGTGCTTCTCCCTCCGTTTTTCTTTCCTGACCTCCCTCTCCTCCGGCGCTGAAGCGGGAGTTTAAGTCCCGGCCGGAGGGAGAGAGGCAGGAGTGGCCGCCACAGAAGCACCGGAGGCCGAAGCCGAATCCGGGGGCAAAAGTCCCGCCAGGATCAGCTTAGACCTCCGGTCCTTCAGTGCCCTGGGGTTGAATGCCGCACAGATAGTGCATCCAGAGGAAAGGTGTTCAACCCCAAGGCACCGGACGCACCGAGTGTGGCCATCCGCCGGGGAAAGCTTATGGCCACACTCAGTGCACTTAGAAAAGATTGGTTTTGGGGCCTCAAACATTCTAAAGAAAACACACTCGTTAGGCCCCAAACACACCACACACAGAACTACATACCAGCGAAGGGGAGGGAGGGTAAATTTAACTAAAAGATTTAACTACAAGGATTTAACCAAAGGGAAACCTAACCACAACACACTCGTACACTGAAAAGTAATAGAAAAAAGGTTTTAAATTTCTCACAAACTGTACAAAGACCCTACGAAGCAGGAGCTCAAAACCTAGCTGCTGACCAGAAGCGCGGCAAACTAGATCGGTTGGCAGGGGATTATGGGTAAGGGGAGGAGCTAGGAGCTCGGATCTAAGCCTTGTAATGTTGCCGGCTCTGATCCGAGGTCAGATCCGTATCCCACAGGTTGCAGACCAAATGAAGTTAACTACTTCAGATTTAAACTTTTTTCTCAGTTGCTGATGAGTCTCTAGGTTTTCAGGGTAAATTCTGAGGGAAGATAAGGGACTCCCCTAAGGTTTTAGGAGCAAACGAGTGGCAAATGAAGCACTGCTTATAGCTGTGAATGGTCCCAAACAGAATAAATATGATCTACAATGTATCTGCCTCCTAGAATCATATTTACGCTTCCTTGTTGACCTGAAAAATTACTATTTATTCAAAAAATGAAAGTAAAAGAAAAGATCCCCAATGGGGACACTTATGTGCCCACAAGCAATGTAAAGCACCACAGGCTATATGGCTGACAGATGGCAGAAAAAGCATCAAGAAAGTTTTGAGGACTTCTACCCCTCTATGTCTCTTATGTACCACTTTTATTTTTAGTCTTGAGGCACAGATTAGACATGTGATGTGAAAGTAAGGTCCCCAAACTTAGAAATGCCGGCTACATGTGCAGCACACTTGGCAGGATACTTACCATATGTAATGAATACAACAGCAATCAAGGAAAAACATCATGGAAAATTCTCACCCTTATGCTGGCAGTTACAAACAATTAAGTGGTATGCTGTACTCTTGGAGAAAAGGAAAGAAAATTGTGGAATAAAAGAACTCATTCAAAAGCACAGAATTCACAGTATTCTTGAGAAAGCTATAAATAAGTTGCTGACAGCCTGCCAAGTAAGAAAAGGGCTTCCACACTTACACCTCTAAAGGTACATCAAAAAGTTAACTATTCACAAGTGAATCTCTTTGTAAGAGATTAACTTTGTTAAACAGAGAAAAAAGGGGGAAGTTGCCAATTCTTTTGAAGTTATCTGTGTAGAATGGACGTTGAAACAATTAATGCCTTTTGTCTTGAAAATATCTACTGTTCATATCCTTCCCTAGGATATTTCTACATCCTCCACTCTGCACCCATCTCAATGTCATAAGCAAGGAGGTTGATCCAGTTTTCTATTCCATCAGATAGGTCATCAGACAGATACACTAAGGAGTCCTTCTAACCATGACCCTATTTTATCTGCAGAATTAGAGATTGTTGTCAACTGGAATTGTTACCACCCTTTCCCTCAGGATTCTGTCTGAATTTTCCTACCCATTGTTCCCCAGATTTTTCCTGCTCCCCCCTCTTTGTACAAGGGTACCACACTTGCTGTCTTGCAGGCCTCTAGTACTTCTGAAGTACCCAGTGATCTACTGTGAAGATCCATGATCTAGATCAGTGGCGTCTGCCAGCACACTGGTCAGACATTTGAGGACTATGGGAGGCAGGTCATCTGGTCCTTGTGCTTTAACATCCCCTAAGGGCCAGCCAGTTCCTTCTCTTTCTCTCTCTCTGTTCCTGACATTAGTCCACTGTTCACTCTACTACGTCCTACCTCCTTCCCATCATGGCAGCCCCCCCTTACTTTCTTTAGTGAAAAGTGAGGTAAAATATTCATTCATTCAACTGCTCAGCATTTTCTAGCCTTCTGTGTCACTTTGCCCATCCCTCTCCACTTTCTCCCATCACATACAACCTTTACCATTAGTGCATTTAAGTGCCCACATCCTGTCTACCTACTTCATCCTAATCATAACAGGACAAACAAGGATCCTAAGGGCATCACAGGACCATGTGTAATCCTGTTGCCACAAAGTGTTTGTTATACCCTACCCTCAATCTTTCCCTCTCCTGCGGCCACCTGGTACATCTGAGGGCTACTCCCCTCTGTAGACCACACAGTCCGACTGTATGCCTGGCCTCTATCACGGACCTTATGTAGGAAGCATCTAGGTGACCACCCTCATCCCTGGGATGGGCACACCCATCCCTTCCTGCCAGTACATCAGATGCCCAAGCTGCTAATCGAACCCAGGTCATCTGAGCTGTAGCTGGAGCTTTATCCTGTTTCTGTTCTTGGTCACTTCTGTTAACTAACTTTCAACATTTACCTCGCAATGCACACCACTTTTGTTGTCTTTCTGCTAGCCTCCTTGTACTGTGCCTCCTCAACCTCCCCACTCCCTCCAATATATCCTTTAAAGGTCATACTTTTACCCAAATTGCTAGTCTGACATTTCTATGTAGCCCTACTAGCCTACTCTTCTCTTTTGCCACATTCTCACACCCTTTTCCATAACTATGAATACTCCCATCCCTAACCTACAGCTTGTTTACTCCCTGAGTCTGTCACCAGACTCATCTCATCCTTGAACTTCTTCCTCCAGCACAGCAAAATCTGCTATGCCAAAATACCACAGCATTCCTACAGTCGTAATTTTCACACCATTCTCCAGTACTCTAAACCACACTGACACGATCAGCGTTTGCTAACAGTGCTTTACCCTAAACATCAATGGCATCCTCTGCATTAATTAGGCACATGCTCAGAGAGCTATCCTTTCTGATACAGCCCTGTATCAATTACAGTTGAATCCCCTCATGGTCCAAGACCTCAATGAAGTCCCACCCCCTCTCTATACTAGAGTTTAGAATTCCCAATTTGCTCCTAGGAGATTCAGATCCCCCATTAGTAGTACCTGCCCCACAGCAACACAATGCATCAAAGTACCATCAATTTCCCTTCCTCTACAACTGCCAGGGTATTTAACCTAGTTTCTGACCCTGTATGGCCCCATGTTCCATTCTTGGTTTGGCAATCCTCCTCCTCGTCTGACCTCACATCTAATGCCTTCTTTTGTGTAGATTGCTATGACATGCCCTTCTCTTCTGTCATTCTTGAACAACCTGGACCATGGCACCTCTATTTCCCACCCCATCTTGTCACTGGATCATGAAAAATAACTACCCTTCCTCCACTCTAAATTACTACCAGCAGTCCCCCCCATCATCCTACAAGACCCCTTGTAGTGCAGAGCAATGCTATCCAACCCACTAACTACACACACACACACACACACACACACACACACACACACACACACACACAGTTTCCCTACATTCTCCACCAATTTTTAGCTTCAGTCTAGTGTCTAAACACTTACCCTATGTCACCCTTACTTTAATGTACAAACCATGAGAAGTACTCTTCCGAGCTCAGCATTAAGAACTTATTCTTCCAGGTTGTGATCTGGATCTCTTGCACAAAATTGTGTCTTTGCCAGGATTTCCCATGTCTTCTTACTATGCCATGCATGTGTTTCTTATTCACTACTACAGGTGGTCATACAACTTGAGCCTTTCTTTGCTTTGCATTCTAGCTGCTGGTACAAGTAACACATCTAAGAAGGTTACCTCTGGCCCCCTCTCATCATGACCCTCTGCCACCACAGCTGTCTCCTCTGATAGATCATCAGTGCCTACATGCACCACAACAGAAGCCTATCCTCCTGCCTGGGGATGACATTGGCTACCTTTTCCCATGTTACTGAGGCTAAGCCTCAAAAGACTGTCTTCATTGAAATTTACAATTCTAAGCAACTGAGAAAGGAGAGTCTAATCTCATATATGACAAAATCTATTCCCTGTCCCTATGACTGCTCTTACAGGTTCATAGATGTTGCACTTTGCTAACTGCCCTTGTGGGCCATTTTAAGCCTAGTCAGTTATCCCATTTGAGAATCAAACCCTGCAGCCTGTGACTGTAAGGTAAACACCTTAACCATTATGCCTACACCGAACTCATATCTCCTTCACTTCTTGCCCTATGCCTCTACGCCTCCTATATATAACTTTTCTTTCCTGCATTTTCACCACTCTCAGTCCCTACCATTTTATGTTATTACTGCCTCTATCTCCTTATAGTGTATCTATTACTTTCCCAACCCTCCCATGACCTTCCTACAGAATCTCTCCACTATTCTCTCTCTTTCCATTTTCTGTCTGGCTGAGTGTGCCTCCTTGCCCACTTCTCTCATACTCTCTTTGGGGTACTGGCTTCCTGGCCACTACTGCCTCTATCTCCCCTACTCACCTGTGACTACATTTTTACATCTGTTCCTTTGCCCTGGTTTTCATCATTCTCCTTGCTTTCACTACTAGATCTCCCACTTTCTCTTTCCTCACCTTACACTGTGCCACCCCACCTGCCCATATTTCTCTAATAGCCTCTGTCCAAGTACACCCGTCCTTTACCATTCACCTCCTGTCTTTTCTCTCCCCATCCTATCTGCTGGCCTGCTGTTGCCACGTGCTCCTCTACAGCTCCACCATATATTTTCATGTCCAAGTAAATTGTTCACTAACACTTCTAGTTTTCATACCTTGCTTGTATGCTTTCTAGTCCTCCTACAAAACCAAAAGCTGCTTCTTATTCTTGCAGCTTGCAAATCTCTCACTCACTCTCCTTCCTATTCTTGTCCATCCTGTGCTGTTCCTTATATGTCCCACTCACAGATCCCCAAGATTTTCCTTTATGAGAAGAAAAATAAATTCCAGGAAATTACTTTTAACAGTATGCCTGGTCTACAGCTCTTTTAATTACAGTAAGCTGAAATTTTGAGGAAGCAAATGTAGAGCGACTAACAATTTACTTGCATTTTTTTTCCCAAAACACTTTTACAATAACAATATGAGAAGTGCAGCATTTTTTGATAAAGAGCTTTACATTGCACAGAAACAGGCCCACATTTCCTGCAGATCTTAATACAAAGATCATCTTGTTCAACATTATGATTCAAAAGGCATAAATGATCCGTTCAAGTATCAAAGACATACAACTACATGGGGCAGTACCCTTTAAGCTATTTACCTGCAATGGCATTAAACTCTCAAAGCTGCAGTCTATAACAACACGCACTGGACTACGGACTACATCTCTGCAAAACCGTTTTCTCACTCTTCCTGCTGTATCATCCTCAGGTTGAGTGAGGCGTTCTAATTTTTTCCTCTTGCGCTTTTCTTTTCGTTTTTGTCTGCAAAATAAGCATACAATTAAACTACACATACACAGAAATATTCTTTGATCAATCAGTATGCATTACCATTTTTTTTAATTAAAAGACTCATGCAGCTTGCACAATTTGAAATGTTCAGAAGCATTTGTATGTAAAGTCAGAGAGTAAGCCGATTCATTATGGAATTTTACATTCACAAACTAAGCAAGGGCAAAATACTGTGTAGAGAAAATGCATATAACATAAGTTACCTATCCAGTGAATATCTATAACATACGCAACACTTAAACAGGTCAAAGAATATCTTCACAAGTACGAAGGAAATGACAGTGACATTTCAAATATGCATTTAGGTGACACTAACTATACTGTATTAGAGAAGCATCCACATGATTAAAAGTCCACAATAACGGTCAAAAAGATCGTAAGATATATGCATGAGGCACAATTACTAAGTAGCCACTGTAGCAAATTATATTACAAAAGCATTCTCATACATCAAAAAGGAAGTAGTGCTGGCAGAAGGATGTGAAAAAGAGTTAAATGCTGAATATTACCTAGAACAAAGGTCTGGAGAGACCAGCATTAAGGCCAGCAGAACTACTTGGGGTGGAGGTGAGGACTGACAACTGAAAGGTGGGAAGACAGGGTGTGCAGAAGTGAGAAATGCAGGGGAGAATAAAATACATGCAAGGAGAAAGGGCAGAGTGCAGTTAAAACAGGGCAAAAATGGTAGGTACAACGTTTTTAAACAGAGTTAAGGACAAGTCAGATCTTTCCTTGAAAGGTAGCTAGTTAGCTCTCTAAATTGCAATACAGTAGTGTTCAGATTGGGAACTAGTAGCATAAAACAGTCTGTTTTGTTTACTATAACTTGGAGAATATGGCAGTTCGTCAAAGCAGTATGCAAATAAAAGAAAAGGCTGTAAAAATAAGAGAGAGTAGGTCGCCTTTCCCAGTTGGGATTCTGCATTTCAGGGTGAACTGACTATACAGATGTATTAAAGCAGATAAACGTGCATCAAAATTGCTTCTGAGAGTAGTGACACGCTGAACAGAGAGATTGGGTCAGATATGTAAAATAAGTAAACTTTACATACAGAGCAGCAGTTAACGCTTACTTGCCAGTTTCTCTTTTTCTTTAGTTGTTGCCTGCCTTCTCAGTGTCTGAGCAACACTGTGTTCTAAGACTGTTAAATACTCCATAATCTCCATATCTGAAATATTTCTATATTATTTTAAGAAAAATAATGTACTTACTATGCCATTACATTTGCACATAGAATTCAATGTTCATTTCAGGCACTCCTTGCATGTTCAGCTAGTGGATAAACCTATCCAGGCTACTGTTGCATTTCCTTCAATCCATGATACTTCAGGCATTTCTCCTCCATTTCCAGTTTTTGACCAAGCTACAGGCTCCAAGAAACATGTAACCATTAAACCTTCCTCAACAGAGACAGGGAGAATGAGGATGGGAGGGTTAAAGACTGAATTCTCCAAGCAGATTTGATATTATTTTAAATAAATAACCTTGTCTGCTAAAAAGTTTCAGGTCTTTGTTACCCTTTATGACAGATTTCATAGACGATCCTCCAGGGTGACTGGCCTAGTGAAACATACCCTTGATCATACCCAGCCCTGACAGGAAATTCTGGAAGCAATGCCCAATTTGTCATTTGTGACAGACGTATTGAGCCAGCACCAAGCAGCTGCTACTGCACAGATGTTATCTAAAGAAGTCTAACAGAAAAAGGTTGTAGAGGTGGTAACAGCTTCAGCTGACTGCTCCTTAAGAATGTCTGCTAATACCTATGATAAGCAAAGGAAATACAACTAGAAATCCAAAAAGCCTGAAAGCGTAAGTGGCCTTTTGCATTAATTTCTGTGAAGGAAAGGAAACAAAGATCTGATGATCCTTTCTGAACGTCTTTCTTCAATCCACAAAAATACCCAAGGTGCCTGTGGGTATCCATACAATGCAGAAGGTAATCTCTTTGATTAGAATAATCTCTCTATATACTAGAAGCTCAGACTTACTATGGTCAGGCTTGGTGACAACTTTTGCCACAAATGAAGGCCTTTTTCCTCAAAGAAACCCATTTATATGGGCAATTACATACAGAAGGTTGACACACAAGGTCTGTAGCGGAGATATGTAGCCGACGTCACAAGTAACTGAAATACTGGGACTCTCAATGAGGAGTCACAAACTGTGGAGACTGAATGACTGAAAATCTGGACTTACAAATGCTAAGTTTGAAACTGTCATTTCTTGAAATATTCCCTTTTCTCCAAGGTGATCTCAGAGTTGGTATACAAATTCTACTGGGGGGGGGGGTTGCAATGGGCCCCATCTGCAACATACAAGTTTAAAAGAGAAGAGAGATTCAATGTTCACTCTTTCTCTTCTCCAGTAGTTTTGGTATTTTTTTTTTTTTTTGCTGGTGGTACTGGGACTCAAGATTATGAGCCCTGACATTTCAAATAGGAAGCCAGTCATGTATACTAACAAGGGGTCTTTGTCACAAACTTCAAATCTGCTGAGGTCATGTATTCAAGTAGAGCAAGGGTTAGTTTCTTCAGAAAGAAACATAAATCCCAGGGAAGGTACAAGTTCCCTGATAGGGAGATGCAAAACGTCACTCATAAGAAAACCCTTTGCATACTTTAAAGAAAAAGAGAAGAAAACTTTTTTTTTCTTCAGTAACAAAACTGACTGTAGCAGCCAACTGTATCTTAACTGATGAATTACTTTGGACCAAATTTAACATTTCTGACAAAATACTAAGGATCCATGAAAATGGAGGCCGAAAAGAGAGCAGACTGTGAGATGCAGTCCAGATTAGAAACCTTTTCCACCTGTCACTGTAAGACTTCTGGGAAGAGAGTTTCAGAGAATAGAATTATCACCCTGCTCAAAAACCTTGATCCCTAGCTATCACTGAATGTGGAGCAGCAAAGCTATTAACTTCTGAGCCTGAAAGCTTGGGCATGCCTTGCAAGTTGGATTAGACCTCTTTATAGGTAGTATGAGATGAGGTTCCATTTGAAACATCTCCATAAGTGGGAATTACATCTGTCTGGCCACAACAAGTCTAGTAAAGTCACCTTGGCCTTTTGTAAACTGCTCTTCTGGGTGAATTTCAGTGGTGGGAAAAGCAAAAAGTAACCCCAGAGGCCAGTTCTGAACCAATACATCACTACTTTGTCCACAGTGACGATGAAACAGCAAGAAATTTTTCAGATATCTGGCACTGGTCGGAAAGGTAACGAGATCACAGATCAGGAAATTTCAATTCACTAACAACATTCTGGCAAAGAGTAGACTGAATGACCATTTTGTAGGGCAAAAATAATCAATGAATGAGCCTGTCTGGAACAGAGTTGGATGGAATTTAAAAATGGCAGGCTCACAATATCCACTCATACAAGCTCACTAGTTTGTGATAAAAGGCAGTAGGCCTTACTTGGTTATAGATGTTGACATGCTAAATATTGTCTGAATGCATATCTGATATTTCATGAACAAAGAATGTATACAAGATATGCTTGGTCAGAAAGACTGCCTACTTCTCCATAATAATGATTGGCAAAGACAGCTCCTCTAAAGGACCATGGCTTGTGGATCACCCATCCACTGAAGAGGTCTGCCTAGTCAGAAGCATCTATGGTGACTGTTGGTGACTGTTTCTATCAGAATACAACCCACCAAATTTTTTCCTTGAAGAAGCCCACCTACTCAAAACCACCAAAGCAGACAGTGATGCACTAAAGTAGAAGACAATTTCTCTGAAAAAGTTGAGTGCTGTGACCATTGAGCCTGGAGTAGCCAGTGCAAGACCCTTGTGCATAGTCTGTTGTAAAATACTATACACTACTACTGCCAGGAGTCTCAGAACTCAAAGGCAAAAATCTGCTAGTACCTGACTCTGAGAGAACGAGGAGGATGCTGGTTATAAGACGTTCGTTCTTCTGTCCACAGCTAATAGATAAAAAGACTTTCTTTTTGCTACTGGTTTTACCATCTACGACTAGAATGTTCTGCATGGAAATGAGCAGGGACTTTACAAGACTGGTGATGACGACCCCCACCCCCCCAATCTTTACAGACATGCAAGGATAGACTGCAATATGACCATGTGGAAGACTTTGTTTGGGGGAAAGGTGTTTAAACCACTGATATCTAAAATGATGAGGCCCTGTGATTTTATGAACACAAAAAAAGAGCCTGGAATAAAATTATCATTCTTACAGAGCTGTTGGGTCTTTTTGGAAGTTTCTTTTAAGTGGAGTTCCTGCATCTCCTTCCTGGCTTGTTCTTTATTTTATACAAATGATAACTGGGTAATACCACAGAACACAGAAAAGTCCATCTTTAGGGATGACCCAGGAACACTGTGTGGTCAAGTGTCTTGCTCCGAGTTACACAGTAGACAAATGAAGATAGAAGGAATCAAACTCTGTACCATTGTCTATAGGAAGTAGTTTGCTAACAGCTCTCAGTCTTAATCCTCTGTGCTAACTGCCAGACATTCTTTGTGATGGGATGGTATATCCTGCAATGGTAGACATAGAAGCTTTGGTGTTGACTTGACATGGAAATCTTGCTGATTATCTCCTGTATCAACTCCTCTTTGGATATCTTCCATCACTAAGAACTGGGGAGAAAGAATTTCTTGCCAACCACCTCCCAAAGAAGATGACTATAGTGGGATTCAGGAATGAGGAGAATCCCATTTAGCCCAAACTTATTATCAGTGAGAATGCCAAGGCTCAGGGCTACCAGACCAGTGATGCTGCTGCTGTTGGATGAAGAGTACAACCAGAATCAACTTCCTTCTTCTAAGGACACCATGGGGTGCATAAAAAAAGTACTTTTGTCTGGTTCCTCTGAAACCTAGAAAAAGAAACACTTGGAAGTATTATATACAACTTCAGTGGCTGAAAAAGACTGCCCTTTCACCTTATCATGGAGGCTGTGATCAATTTCAGGCACAAGCAAATGTTCCTTAAAGATGCAGCCATAAACATTGACTTAATGTCCTCAGCAAAGCTGGTAATTTGTAGCCAAGAGTGTTAGCACAAAGCTATGCCCGATCCTGCTCCTCTCACAGCTCTCTCTGTGGCATTAGCTCTTTACACCATAAAGCTGCTGACCATGGAAGATGCTGAGGTCTGACTGATGAGTGTCCTTAACAGAATAGAAAGGCCCTCTGCAATATTAATTACTTCATCTAAAATGTCCACTGCAAATAAAGATCCCGAAACACAATGTGGAGGATGTGAAAGCCCCCATCCCCAGCCTGTCTAGAACCTTGAACTTCTTGTTAGGGGAATAGAGACAATGAGACGGAGTAATACAGTGTCTCTTCAGACAGACCACAAAGACCGTCACACCCCACTTACAGCTCCTCTGCTTAACAGCACAGGCTAAAGATTCTTTTCAACTTTCTCTGTCATGGTGTCACAGTGACTGGATTATCTCAACCTGCATTCACTGCATCACCAATGTGATCATTTAGAAAAAAAATGTTGGAGACAGAAAGACCCCATAAATTTACTTCTGAAGAAAGGAATGCTCCTGGAAAAGCCCATTATCTCTCTCACTCATCTGTAAAAAAATTACTAAATGTCCACCAGAGGAGAACGTGAAGAAATGGACCCTCTATCACAGTTTTCCACTGGGGAACTAATGTGGTGAGTCTTTATGGTCCCCTTCTTTGAAGTGTGCAGAGAATTTTCTGCATCAACAACTGAAAACAGTGTTATAACAAGGTTATAAAATCCAAATGACCTGAAGCCAGAAGTCCTTAGGAAATCTGAGACAGAACAGGGACATGGTTGTTGTGAAACCAGCACTTGAGCAGGATGAAGCCCTAGACTACTCTGTCCAACTCTGGGTGCGCAGACGCTGGACCCTATGCCTATCCACCTTAAACAACACTAATGAGTCATAGCAGGAACAGAAGGGGCCAATTTGAGAGCTCATGGCCGTGCCAACACACATGGAGACAAACAGACTTGCATCTCAGGTGACAAAAGATCCCCCAGAAGGAAGCATGGAACCATGATGAGTCACCACAGGAAAAGGAACCAACACCAGAGGGTACCAGTGTGAGTCCACCCATTGCAGGAAGTGTCAACATTGGGAAATGTGAGTTCACAGAATGACGTTTTGGCACATGAAGTGGAAAACTCATAGAATCAGTAGTCTGAGGAGCAAAACGGGCTCTTGCATCAAATCCATCATCATGCATCTCTAAAGGCTGAAGTAAAGGACAGAAACTATCCTGCCTATGTTGAAACTCCACAATGGCCTTAGTAAGCTCAACAAAAATCTAAGGGAGGAACAGCAGGGGACCTCCAGATTGGACAGGGATGGCAGAAAGATCCTCAAGTTGGGATATGAACAGACAATTCAGGAGAAGCAGATTCTAATGTAGAATTCATCACCACACCCAAAGGCAGATAAACATTGGCAGGGGTAAACCTCCATAGACTGTACACCTGTACCTACATAGAATGCAGTGTTGCTTTGATCCTTACAAATTTAGCATGCTTAGACATAACTGACTTTTTAACAGACTTGGCCAATGAACAGCTCAAGATAAGCATGGCATTACTGGAGAACTAGGCAGAGAGAGAGGCTGAGGACAGGATGGGGACCATCCCTTGTCTGTCCAAAGACACCACAGAACCTACATAAAAATGCTAAGACATTCCCCAATGTGAAATTCTAACAAAAAATTATGAAACTGCTCTTTTCACCTCCTTAAAGTTACCTTATTAAATTCAGCACAAATATCACATGATGCAAACAAATGCGGGAGACCTAATCAACAGACATTTGTTGCAACTGTTGACATGAGTAATTTGCATGCCATGGCTACACATACAGGAATGAGATATGACAGTTAAAAAGGTTGAAAGCCCTGAACAAACCATAGAGACAGAGGTGAAGCCTTGATGCACTAGTAAAAGAGCAATGTACTTAAAGAGATAAGAAGGTGCCCAACTGTCACAGAAATATTCACAAGTATGGCAAAGAACTACCAAACAAAACAGGAAAGAAGATCATTAAACTAATACTTATGAAGCCACAGGGAAAACAGTGGAAATCTCTTTTTTTTTCTTCTCTTCTCTCTTCAACAAATAGACTAGGTCTGTGTGGATTCCATCCAAATGCATTTAAATGAGTTATGTGCTCGCCATAACAATAGATCCGTGCTGTCCTACTTTCATCTGGTTCAACAAAATGGACTCTGGTCTGACTCTGATCCAGCCTTGGCACCTCTAAGCCTGTAGATCCAGGGCTCTGACTCCTTCCCTACCCATATTTCCCATATCATCCTCAAATTACCTCAGACTGAGTTTGTCCCCTGTAAGAATATATGTAACTAGTAATAACACTGCAGCTGAATAAAACATGATCCAACAGGAAACTAAAAGGTGAAGGATTCTGTAAGAATAGCAAGGTAACTAAACTACTAGGGATATAAATAGGCTCCCGTAGAGGTTACCCATTCCATAAGAGCTGTAGGTGACAATTTGGAAGGGGGATGGTGGGAGGGATGTTGAAAGAATCTACTATTTTGGTGAAAGCATAACTTTCACAACAAATGTCATCCATTTTCATGTAACTCAACGAATGGGACAGAATCTCTAGCCAAATAATTTCCTGGGTAAAATTAGGGAAGGATGTTCCTGAGAACAGCACAGCCAAAGGAGGAAAAAGCTCTGGACTGTACATCCAGTTTACAATGAGACACATTATGCACTGTAGACCAGATAGCACCTGCACAAATCTCTCATCAATAGGAAACTGATGCTGAAAGACTACAGAAGTTGCCACTGCCCTTGTTGAATGAGCTGTCCGTTTCTTAGAAAGGGGGAGACCCAACTTTTCATAAACAAAGGAAATACAACTTGATATCGGTCTTGAGAGGATGACTTTTGTGACCCCTTCCCAGTTTTGATTTGGATAAAACAATAAATAATTGGTCTGATTTTCTGAAGTCTTTAGTTCTATGAAAAGTAAAATTTAAGTCATCCATGAACATTAAGTATAAAGCATATTCACCTTTACTGGAAAATTTTGGAAAGAATACAAGTAAATTAAAGGATTTATTTATGTTGGACTTGGATGCCACCTTAGGAAGGAAAGATGGACTTGGTTTCAGGAAGACCCTTATCTTAGTAAAAGACCAAATATGGTGGTTTATGTGAAAGAGCCTGTAGTTATGAAATTCTCTTAGCAGAAGTAACTACTACCAGCAAGACAGTTTTCCATGTTAAGAACTTTAGATCCACAGAAGTTGCTGGTTGAAAAGTAGGGCTGTGTGAGGGCTTGAAGCATCACTATGATATGCCGTGAAGGGACAGGTTCTTGTACTGGGGCCGGAGAAGAAAAGTTCCCTTAAGAAAGGCTTTAGATACATTTAATAAAGCTATGGAAGCCTTGTTATGTCCTATGTGAAAATCTGAAATGGCTGCAAGATTAATTTTAATTGTAGAAAAACTAGAACCTTTGTGAAATAATTCAGACAAGAATTCCAAATACAGGGGAGAGGCAGAGAGAAGGGATCCAAGCCTTTATCCATAGCTCAAAAGGAAAATCATTTCTATTTGCTTTGGTACACTCTTCTGGTGATAGATGTCTGTGAGGCAGTGAGAATATGAATTACATTTTCTGAAAACTGGCATCCCTGTCCATCACTGATATGGATTAGTCAATCGGTTAATTTCTGGGTCCCAAGCTCCAGGATAGGTTGCCTGGAAGGATGGGAGATTAGATTTGGCCTGTAAGCCAATGTCCAGGGTAGACAGAGAAGGTGAGATCAGAGATGGGAACCAAATTTGTCTAGGTCAATAATGGGCAACGAATTTTATTTTGCCCTTGCCCCTCCTGACTTTCTGAATGCATTTTGTAGTTAGAGGAAACAGTGGAGATGTGCAAAGGAAACCTGTGGGCCAAATGTAGACCACAGCATTCCTTGGTGAATGACCATCTGGAGCGATTAGAGCAAAATAACTGCTGCACTTCGTGTCCAGGTAAGAAGCAAACAGTTCACAGCAAGGTTGACCCCAGAGGCCACAGACTTAATTTACCACTGTTGGATTGCGGGACCACTCGTGAAGCAAGAGAATGCACCTGCTCAGTCTATCTGTTAGTACACTGGAAGTCCCCAGGATATGTGCTGCCAGCAGAAAGCAATGGGAAGACATCACTCATTGCCAAACTGTTATGGCCTTTTGACATACAAGACCTTGTTCCCCCATTTGTTGATGTACAAGACCACTAACATATTATCCAACTAAATTGGAATCACACTCACTAGAAGAGAGTCTTGAAATGCCTACTATGTCAAAAGGACTGCCCTCATTTCCAGGACACTGATTCGAAGGTTGGCCTTAAGGGAGTCCAAGTACTTTGGACCATCTTCCCCTCATAATACCCCTCTCCCAAATGGGAAGCATCCATGCTAACTATTGCTGTAGGAGGAAGTGGGGTGAACCGGTGACCTGTTAAGGCTGTGGAAGTGATCCACCATTTGATGTGGGTTCTGCACACTAAGATCAGCATTAATGGGGTGCTGAGGGGGGTTATGAAGTTGGGACCACTGGACTGACACAGCCTTTTAAGAACCCTCATATAAAATCTGGACACAGGCACTAGAATGGTGGCTGACACCAAAAGCTCCAGAAGTTTCAGATTTAGCCATGCTGGTAGAAATGGGGTGGATAAGACCTGGACTGCTGCATGCTGGATGGACAGAATCCTGTGTTGTGCTAGGGTGACTATCTGTGTTGTAGTGTTCAGGTGGCATCGGATAAATTCTAAGCTCTGCATTGGTGGCATCGGATAAATTCTAAGCTCTGCATTGCTGACAAGTCACTCTTCTGTAGTTGCCCTTAATCCCCAAGCTGTGAAGTAATTGGAATAAGAGCTCCTGCTGGCAAATTAACAGAATCCTGCCTAGAGTAGTTAGGAGCCAATTGTTTAAGTATAAGAACACCTGGAACCCTTGTAGTCAGAGGTAGGCTGTCACTGCTGCTTTTAGTAAACATCCGGAGGTGGGCAGGTGCTGTGGTGAATCCAAAAGACAGAGCTCTGAACTGGAAATGACTGGCTTCCAGCCTGAAAAAGAGAAATCTCCTGGAATGCCTGTGTACCTTTACATGATAGTAGGCATGCTGGAGATCTATCAAACACATCCAGTCATCCTTTTTAGTAGAGGTACTATGGCGTGAACATTGACCATATGTAATGTTGTCTGCTTCACATATCGATTTAAAATTACTTGGGTTCCATCTTCTTTGGACACCAAATCTTAACTGGTCTTGCAGGACCTGCTGGATGACTCCTTCAGACAGCTTTTCAACTTCTGCAGTTGCGGATGCCAATTGATTGGGTGGTACTAAGGGAATCCAGGATTTTGCCTGATGCATTGTTAGGAATGAAAATGAGTATCCTCTGATTATTATCTTTAATACTCAGGCATTGGAAGTGAAGACTCACCTGGTTTAAGGATGAAGGGATAAGTGCCCTCAACTGCCTCCAGAGAGGAGCACTCAGGCAACCCTTCAGAGGCACTGGGAGGATTTT
This sequence comes from Protopterus annectens, assembly GCF_019279795.1. Lineage (NCBI taxonomy): Eukaryota > Metazoa > Chordata > Ceratodontiformes > Protopteridae > Protopterus > Protopterus annectens. The sequence goes on from NC_056728.1 coordinate 1,124,686,917, forward strand.
CAGAAAAAAAGAACATGAAATCCTTGGTTTTGTGGACAGTCTCTGCCCCTCTCCTCTGCCGGGGGGAGGGGGTGCTGGGGTGGCTTTCCAAAGAAGCGTCCTGGGTAGAACCCTGCAATTTTAGGAACTGCATCTTCTTCCCTCATTGCGGACCCCTAAAGGTTTTCTGAGGAGTAGAAAATTGGATTCCAGTGGCAGAAAATATCTTAATCATCCTGCTCACCTCTAGTAAGTGTTTCTTTAACTTCAGGATCAAAGAAGGGGGGTATCATCAAAGGGGCTATTGTTGAAGGAAATCTTAAAACCTTCCACAAAATCACACAACCACATACAGACATGGCAGCATATGGCTATGCCAGTACCTGCTGCTCTGGCTGTTCCAATAGCCGTATTCAAAAGCAGGAGCATGGAAACATTAGAAATAGAAGATAAGGTAGACAGCTGGTGTTCCATGGTTTTCCGGATATCTACTGGCAAATTACCTGAAAAAGAACTGCCAAGTTCCTTGATCAATTTGATTTGCAAGTGAATAATGTGAGTAAGGGTAGTGCAGTGCTCCCATGGAAAGTCACAGAAATGTACATCTGCTATCCAAATCTGACCAAAGCCAAAGATTCCCTGTTAGGGGGACAGACAAATGAGCTGTCTTCAAAGATTTCTTTCTTGTGGCTGCTGGTATGACCAAGGCATCTACCCAAGGACCTTTACTCCAATAACCTCCGTTTTGGTGCAGCTAGAAGTTTATATGACTTCTCAGGTATTTCCTCTGCCATTGTGCTACTAAATCAAGGACAGCATGTCGGGGAAAAACACTCATGTAGTAAAATAGCCAGC